>NC_053489.1:229224790-229524790 GCF_905171775.1 Rana temporaria
TTATTCGTTTTAAGCAACAAAACAAACGTTTGAAATTCAGTACGCATGAAAACATAAATAGAAGCTACTCGGTTTTAAAGTCATACTGTACCAATTTTGCTGCACCTGACATCATGCTTATTCGTTATGTGCCAATCAGGCCTCGTACACACGACCGAGTTTCTCGGCAAAAACCAGCAAGAAACTTGCTGGGAGATATTTTTTTGCCGAGGAAACCGGTCGTGTGTACATTTTCGTTGAGAAAACTGTCGAGAAACTCGACGAGCCAAAAAGAGAGCATGTTCTCTATTTCCTTGACGGGAATGGAGAAAATTGTCTCGTCGAGTTTCTCGACAGCCTAACAAGGAACTCGACGAGGAAAACAATGTGTTTCGCCCGTCGAGTTTCTCGTTCGTTTGTACGAGGCCTCAGGGTCATTGAATGCAACTTTGATTCATTTATGGGAGTGCAAAACCTTTCTACAGCCAAAATCTAATACATTTTGCTCAACCAGGGGTCTTGAAATTCTCTAAACAAATGGCGAGTTTACATTCTCTGAGACTTCCAGGGACTGAATTGTGGTAATTGAGAGTAGAAAATGCTTTGGCATCAATGGAAGTACCCAATGCTTCATTATTCATATGAGTGGGAAGAATAGTACAAACTGTTGCTATCACTGGAAGGATAAGTGTCAGTAGGAGGAATAGTGCCCCATCATTAATGTCTGTGTGAGGAATAGTGCCCCATCATTGATGTCTGTGGGAGGAATAGTGCCCCATCATTGGTGTCTGTGGGAGGAATAGTGTCAATTATTACTGGTATCAGGGGAAGTAATGTGCCCCATTGATGGTGAGTGTCTAAATAATACTTCCTTGTTTTGGGTGAGCAATAGTGCCCCAAGAGCCAGATAAAGGCAAGCAACGGGCCACATCTGGCCACTGGGCCACAGTTTCGAGACCACTGATTTAAACTAAAAAACAAAAGTGTGAAATCTTGCACCTTTCTGGTGCTTGCTCCTTGCAAATAGTTAAACACACAGATAATAAACATGTATAGGAGCTGTTTTAACTGTCATTGGATTTGTATTTATGGCCATCTGGTTATGAGGTTTGCACTACTCATTACTGCCACACTGCATAATCTTGCCTGGCATGGGACATGATCTTTCTCTGCTGCAGCTTCACTTTTACTTACAGGTCTCCTCCCTGTATCTATAGAGAAGCAGCATTATCAACCCAGGGCATTATTTGTATTGAGACTGAAAAACAGCTGTCCCTCTCCTCATCTCTAAAAAATAGGGGGAGGCGTTGCATAGTCCACCGTGGGAACTTGGCAGGGCAGATAAAAACACTTGGGATTTCAGTGCAGCAGAGTGCCCAGCTATAAGCTTGCTGATTTTCTAGCCGAACCTCTATGGCCCCGTACACACGTCCGAGGAACTCGACGGGCAAAACTCATCGTTTTGCTCTGAAGAATACTGTGACAGAAATAATTTGACAACATTTGGCTGCTTGGGGCCAGTGTGTGTCAATATTTAGGTCGAGGGGAGGGGGGAAGGGATTTTGGGGGGGACTTTTCGCGGCACTGATAAAGACAAACTGATAAAAAATATCACAATTTATTGAACAAAAAAAAAAATAAGTATAATACAAAGACAGTTTAAGAACAAACCCCACATTTCACAACAGAAAGCAAAAAACAGACTGTGTCTTAATGTAAGGAATTGATGACCTCGACCGGTTTCGCGGTGATTTACCGCTTCTTCAGGAGGAAATTCTTTTCTTTTCTAAAAAGTATGCATAGACATATAAATAAACAAGCAGAATATACAATATGAGTATACATTTGTACAATTCGATACAATGCGTTATATAGTGGAGCCGAGCACTCACCCAGGTTGGTCATATGATCAGACGTGGAGCCTGGTATAAGCCTTCCGTGGCGCGTGGAGGGGGATATTTTATTTAGACGGGCTCTATTGAGGTGAGGAGTAGAATAAATCATATATACACGGAATGGTCAATTAATTATTGGGGTATGGGTCACCAGTGAGTGAATAAAAGGAAGTGTATGTGAGTGGCGGACAAAAAGGGGGGGAAAGAAGAAAAAGGAAAATGAAAGGGGGGGGGGGGGGAAGGAGAAAAGAGGGAGGAGGGGGAAGGGGAGGTAAGTCAGTAAGGGAAGGAGAGAAATGGGGGGGGGGGGAAGGAGGAATGAGGAGGGAAGAGGTTGTTTGAAAGGGAAGAATAGGAAGGGCAGGGGAAAGGAAAAGGAAGGGAGAACGAGGGGGAGGGGGGGGTTGGGATTTAGGATAATTAAGGTTGGGGTTAGCATGAGGGGGAGAATAGGGGGGGGGGAAAGGGGATGAGGAAGAATAGAGAGGGGGAAAGGTGGGGAAAAGAGAGAATGGGGGAAGAGGGCAAGGAAGGATAGGGGGAGGGGGGAGGGGGGTGAGAGAAAAAAGGAGGGGGGGAAGGGGTCAGTGAAGTGGTGCATAAAGTGTCTGGACAAGGGGTAAAAATCGGGGGAAAAAGCAAAAAAGGGGGATGTGAAGGGGAAAACAAGAAGGGAAGGGAGGTTGGTGTGGAGGACGGGTATGTGTGAAGTGTGTGGGGTACAGGAAGGACAGGGGAGGGAAGTGGAGGAAAGGGGGATGGGGGGGGAAAAAAAGGATTAGAAAAACAGGAAAGTGAGGGTTGGTTTAAAAAAAAGGGGGATGAAGTGGGGGGAAAAGAAAAGTGTTGGATAAAATGAGTGAAGGAGGGGGAGGGGGGAAGGGGGGGGGAAAACAGAGAAATAGAGAGAACGGTGGGCCCACCGTTCTCTCTATTTCTCTGTTTCCCCCCCCCCTTCCCCCCTCCCCCTCCTTCACTCATTTTATCCAACACTTTTCTTTTCCCCCCACTTCATCCCCCTTTTTTTTAAACCAACCCTCACTTTCCTGTTTTTCTAATCCTTTTTTTCCCCCCCCCATCCCCCTTTCCTCCACTTCCCTCCCCTGTCCTTCCTGTACCCCACACACTTCACACATACCCGTCCTCCACACCAACCTCCCTTCCCTTCTTGTTTTCCCCTTCACATCCCCCTTTTTTGCTTTTTCCCCCGATTTTTACCCCTTGTCCAGACACTTTATGCACCACTTCACTGACCCCTTCCCCCCTCTCCTTTTTCTCTCACCCCCCTCCCTCCTCCCCCTATCCTTCCTTGCCCTCTTCCCCCATTCTCTCTTTTCCCCACCTTTCCCCCTCTCTATTCTTCCTCATCCCCTTCCCCCCCCCCATGCTAACCCCAACCTTAATTATCCTAAATCCCAACCCCACCCTCCCCCTCGTTCTCCCTTCCTTTTCCTTTCCCCTGCCCTTCCTATTCTTCCCTTTCAAACAACCTCTTCCCTCCTCATTCCTCCTTTCCCCCCCCCCCCCCCATTTCTCTCCTTCCCTTACTGACTTACCTCCCCTTCCCCCTCCTCCCTCTTTTCTCTTCCCCCCCCCCCTTTTCATTTTCCTTTTTCTTCTTTCCCCCCCTTTTTTTGTCCGCCACTCACACACACTTCCTTTTATTCACTCACTGGTGACCCATACCCCAATAATTAATTGACCATTCCGTGTATATATGATTTATTCTACTCCTCACCTCAATAGAGCCCGTCTAAATAAACTATCCCCCTCCACGCGCCACGGAAGGCTTATACCAGGCTCCACGTCTGATCATATGACCAACCTGGGTGAGTGCTCGGCTCCACTATATAACGCATTGTATCGAATTGTACAAATGTATACTCATATTGTATATTCTGCTTGTTTATTTATATGTCTATGCATACTTTTTAGAAAAGAAAAGAATTTCCTCCTGAAGAAGCGGTAAATCACCGCGAAACCGGTCGAGGTCATCAATTCCTTACATTAAGACACAGTCTGTTTTTTGCTTTCTGTTGTGAAATGTGGGGTTTGTTCTTAAACTGTCTTTGTATTATACTTATTTTCTTTTTTGTTCAATAAATTGTGATATTTTTTATCAGTTTGTCTTTATCAGTGCCGCGAAAAGTCCCCCCCAAAATCCCTTCCCCCCTCCCCTCGACCTAAATATTGACACACACTGGCCCCAAGCAGCCAAATGTTGTCAAATTATTTCTGTCACAGTATTCTTCATATTAAATGGGATGTAGGCACCTTGTTACTTTTTGTATTTTTATTTTAAAAGAGGCGACACTCTCCCCTTTTTCTCAATTATCAATTGGGTGGATAACACACCCGTTTCTTATAAGCAGGGCTCCCCTTCCTCTCCCTTCTCCCTTTCCCTTTCCCCAATTCCTGTCCCCCTACCCCGGAACAGGACTCTGCTTACCCTTTGAGTGCCTCTAAACTCTAATTATTACACCCCATCACTCTGTAAAGTGATTACTTGGCTATACTATTGAGTTTTTCGGCCTTTTGCCCAGACTGGATGCTCCTTCTCCCTCCCCCCCTCTCCTAATCCCATGATGGAGGTTCTCGGCACTGATTGGACTGGTTTCATGTCAACTATTCAAACATCTTGCCTTAATACGTATAAACTTGAAAATGATTTAAAAACGTATTTTTTGAAAATGTATGCTCTTCTTAAACGAAAGTCACACTTATATTGGCATATAGAATTTTTTAGGCGATATCTGTTGGAAAATATTTGCCCTATTGGGCTACGGGTACAAATCTTTCCCACCATAAAAGATCCCACACCTGAATTTAAAAAGAATTGGGAAAAGACCCTCTTGAACTGTAGCACCGAACTTATAAAAACTTTAGTGACACAATACACCCAAGATATGATAACCTTGGATAAAGAAATTGAAGGCATGAACATACAATCTTCACACCTAAACGGCAATCAAGTTTTTGCCGATAAGTGGAAAGAATTAAAACTGCGTTTGGAAACCCTAAACAAAGATATTATCTGCCAAAAACAGACCAAGTTCAACAAGGACAAGACCGCCTATACTGAGGGATACGCCTATAAGTGGGCTTCTGGCCTAACCGGTAGGAGAAACCCTAATCGTAACAGACACCCTGGCAATCCTAATATTGAAGTTGAGTCTGACTCATCAATTTCCTTAATGGCCTCCCAGACCAGTGGTACACGATTTCCGAGTACTCCAGGGACTATTTCTACCCGTAAGAGGTTGAGATATGGTGGAGTTACACCTCCCCAGCCACCCCTAACTAAAAAAGATAAAAAAGCCCTGAAAAGTACTCAAAAGCGTGTACCCACAGCAGGCGACTTAGTCGATACCAATCTACCCATAGAAAATCTAGCAATATCCACCTCATTACATGGTGCCATCCCCAAGGTATTGAATACTGCCCTAATGACCAACAGATATACAAAAATCAGTGACGACACTATTTTTTTAGACATAAAAAAACAACAAGGAAACCTGGATACCTTCGTCCTAAAACCCACTCAAACCTTGCCAACTCCACTACAACCCACTCCCCTCAAAACAATCAATTGAATATCATTAATCTCACCCCCTATGCACTATCTGAGGATCAGTCTTCAGTCTTACAACTGGGGTTAGGCTTTTGCCCACTCGACCCCCTTAAAGTAACACACACAATCAAAGACTTGTACCTCTTTGCTCGTAATTTGACATATAAATTCATTTTTGATAATGACCGAACCCGTGTGAGATTGGAGCATGAGCTCGCGGAGCGCACTAAGCAATTCACAGTGGCTGAGTTCCGTGCGCTCCGCGATCTCATGCTCCTTTACGATGAGAGTAATCCAGAAGAAATGGAGCCTTCTCCTACCCCAGATTCCAGCCCATCCCAGGTGCCTCCACCTGTATGTCCTCCCCTTCCTTCCTTCCCCAAGTTATTCCGCCTCCCGTCTAGGAAGTTTCCGGATTTAATGACCTGTCCCTCAATCTGGTCTTTCGTACAGGCCTCAATACGTGACCTTAAACGTCAGGAATGGCAGAAGGCCACTCCAAACTTAACTGAGAATCAAATCAAAGCCCTGAAAACCTTACAAAAGAACCCCAAAATCGTGATTAAACAATCAGACAAGGGGGGCAACATTGTTTTGATGACACATTCATTCTATCAGGAGATGTGCCTATCTATATTAAACAACCACCATTGGTATTGTCGCATTTCCCCTACCCTTATTGACTCCTTCTCCATTGAACTCAAGACAATTTGTCTTGAGGCCTACCATCAAGGCCTTATAGAGAAGGACACCCTTGAGTATCTTGTCCCTAAGTTTCCTCGCCTTCCTACCTTCTATGCCCTCCCAAAAACCCACAAAAGTTTACAAAAGCCACCTGGACGACCGATTGTCTCAGGCATCGACTCACTTACAGACCGTGCTAGTAGGTTTGTCGATGCCTTCCTTATGCCACATGTGACCAGTCTTCCGTCCTTTATTAAAGACACTTCGGATTTGCTAAGACACATTGAGGGAATCCAAGTCCCTCCTGGCGCCCTGCTCGTGGCCTTGGATGTAGAGGCTCTGTACTCAAGCATCCCCCACGAGCAGGGAGTCAGGATGGCCGGCTCTTTCCTTTACGAACAGGAGAATACTTCCTGGCCTTTAGTGAACTTTGTTTTACAGTTGTTATTGTTTATTTTGACTAAAAATCATTTTATCTTTAATGACGAACTGTTTTTACAAACCCAGGGCGTGGCTATGGGCACCTCCTGTGCCCCAGCCTACGCAAACCTATATCTAGGTGCGTGGGAACGTTTTTTGAATGCAAGTGAACTATACAGTAGATTTATGGACAAGATATTGGTATGGTATCGATTCATAGACGACCTGTTCATCATTTGGACAGGTTCAAGTGAATCTCTACTTGAGTTCGTACAGACACTCAATATCAATGAATTTAATTTAAAGTTTACGGTGGTGTCTGATGAAAGCCAGGTCCCCTTCCTGGACCTGACCGTCATCAAACAGGCTGACGGCACATTGTATACCGATCTATATAGAAAACCAACAGCGGGTAATACCCTTCTATATGCCTCCAGCGCCCACCCTAAACCTCTTATCCGAAGTATTCCATTTGCCCAATACTTACGGTTGCGGAGGAATTGTACAATATTAACAGACTTTAAAAGACAGGCGGACGAATTACGAGACCGCCTTCTTGCCCGTGGCTATACCCACACCAATTTAAAAAAGGCCTACAACAGGGCGTGCCTTCGACCTAGACACTCCCTGCTGTATGATCCCTCAAAAAACATAAAAAAACGTACACATGAGTCAGTACGATTCATTACAACGTACTCCGCACACCATAATGAATTGCGCAACATATTGCAAGCCAATTGGCACATCCTCGCTGAAAACAATACTCTGAAAAAATATGTCAAACAACAACCTGAAATGGTGTTCCGCCGGGCCCATTCACTACGCGACCGACTGACTAAGAGTCACTATACCACAGAACATACAACACACACATCACCCAGGGGCACCTATAAATGTGGCAATTGCCCAAGATGCCCGTGGGTAATGGAAGGTGAACATTTTTTATTACCTAATGGTGAAGATTTTTACCCCCCCTTCCTGGCCAATTGTGGCACAAAGGGTATTGTCTATTGTATGATTTGTATATGTGGAGCCTTTTATATAGGCAAGACCTTTAGAGAATTTCGGCAACGTATGGGTGATCACCTGTACGATTCAAATGTAGGGAAATTAACAACAGTTGGGCGTCACATTGGACTATACCACAGATATGATCTCTCTGTTGTAAAGTTTTTTATTTTGGAAATAATCCCACAACATCCACGGGGGGGAGACTGGAATAGAACCATTTTACAAAAAGAATGCCTGTGGATCGAGCATCTCGATGCCACGACATTCCCAGGATTAAATGAAATGAACTCCTACAAATCCTTTTTACGTTAAACATCAATAATTCAATAATGGATTCTCTTCCAGTCTCTAAAAAACCCCCACCCCCCCCCCCTTCCCCTCCCCCCCTCCCCTCCCTCCCCCTTTTTCCTTCTCCTTTGACCCTTCATTACCTTTCCCCTTACCCTTTCAAACCTTCCCTCTTGTCTCCCCCCCCCCTTCTCCCTTTCCCTTCCCCTCCCACCCTTCTTTGCCTTCCCTTGCTGATGTCCTAATTGCCATTTATCTTTAAATAGATTGTGGCATTAACTTGTGAGGCTTCACCCTGCCTCAATATATATATATATATATATGGACACTAAAGGGTAAATGTCTGATGCTACTCCAGCATCCCGTTTTGGCAATAAGTAACCTCCAACTCTGAACCAATAGCCAAGTACTGTGGTGGACTAATCCCCCACCATTTCTATGTATTCAATACTGATCTTGTTTATTGCTGTCCATGCGATATAAATGTCTATGTATCTTCTATTTACAATATGGTGCGTTTTTCTGGAGCTCTGACAGCCTGGTTGATTGATCGGTCCCTGGACCTGGTTCCTTCCTTTGATTGGCGCGTGGAGTGTCGTCCCCGGCAGAGAGCACCAATCGGAGCTCTCTGCTTGCAACCTATGACCTGGCGTCATGCCATTGGGTCAGTAGTTGCACACCCACGCACTCAGGTGCTGGGATTGGTGGGACGTTGGACGGCGGCGGCGTCGCAATTCGATGACGTCACGCGCCGTCCAGGGATGCTTACAAAAGCGGCTGATACAGCCGCTTCTGTGAGTCAGCACGGATGCTCTCCCTGGGGACACACGTGGACACTCTTGAGCCTAGGTGAGTAAGATTTATGCCTTATTACAAAGGCTCCTCTCCTACTGACCCTGCAACCTTTTTCTATGGCTTAAAACTCCTTCCTTTGGAATCCTCAGTTGGATCGAGTGCCTAATGCTTGCCTGTACCCTGGCAGTTTGCGATAATACACACAAGGCTATCATTGTCCGGTTCTCTGTGCCCCAGTAATCTGCGTACCTTTGCTGCAGTCCTGGTAAGGACCCCTTGGGGAGTGTATATTGTTGGTTGGTCACCTTGGTGTTGGATTCTCCTTACTCACTACGTATCTATTGATGGGCCTTCCCCGTTCACCAAACCCCCCCCCTCCCCCCCCCCCCCCCCCCCCCATTTTCATGTATCCCTGCATATAACAATGCATTTCTTGTATATGCGGATGTTTTCCTATTAAGGTCACTAATTCACGATCCTCACTAGCCATCTCACGGCCCACCGTTCTCTCTATTTCTCTGTTTTCCCCCCCCCCTTCCCCCCTTCCCCTCCTTCACTCATTTTATCCAACACTTTTCTTTTCCCCCCACTTCATCCCCCTTTTTTTAAACCAACCCTCACTTTCCTGTTTTTCTAATCTTTTTTTCCCCCCACATCCCCCTTTCCTCCACTTCCTTCCCCTGTCCTTCCTGTACCCCACACACTTCACACATACCCGTCCTTCACACCAACCTCCCTTCCCTTCCTGTTTTCCCCTTCACATCCCCCTTTTTTTGCTTTTTCCCCCGATTTTTACCCCTTGTCCAGACACTTTACGCACCACTTCACTGACCCCTTCCCCCCTCCCCTTTTTCTCTCACCCCCTTCCCTCCTCCCCTTATCCTTCCTTGCCCTCTTCCCCCATTCTCTCTTTTCCCCACCCTTCTCCCTCTCTATTCTTCCTCATCCCCTTTCCCCCCCCCTATTCTCCCCCTCCATGCTAACCCCAACCTTAATTATTCTAAATCCCAACCCCACCCTCCCCCTCGTTCTCCCTTCTTTTTCCTTTCCCCTGCCCTTCCTATTCTTCCCTTTCAAACAACCTCTTCCCTCCTCATTCCTCCTTTCCCCCCCCCCCCCATTTCTCTCCTTCCCTTATTGACTTACCTCCCCTTCCCCCTCCTCCCTCTTTTCTCCTTCCCCCCCCCCCTTTCATTTTCCTTTTTCTTCTTTCCCCCCCTTTTTGTCCGCCACTCACATACACTTCCTTTTATTCACTCACTGGTGACCCATACCCCAATAATTAATTGACCATTCCGTGTATATATGATTTATTCTACTCCTCACCTCAATAGAGCCCGTCTAAATAAAATATCCCCCTCCACGCGCCACGGAAGGCTTATACCAGGCTCCACGTCTGATCATATGACCAACCTGGGTGAGTGCTCGGCTCCACTATATAACGCATTGTATCGAATTGTACAAATGTATACTCATATTGTATATTCTGCTTGTTTATTTATATGTCTATGCATACTTTTTAGAAAAGAAAAGAATTTCCTCCTGAAGAAGCGGTAAATCACTGCGAAACCGGTCGAGGTCATCAATTCCTTACATTAAGACACAGTCTGTTTTTTGCTTTCTGTTGTGAAATGTGGGGTTTGTTCTTAAACTGTCTTTGTATTATACTTATTTTTTTTTTTGTTCAATAAATTGTGATATTTTTTATCAGTTTGTCTTTATCAGTGCCGCGAAAAGTCCCCCCCAAAATCCCTTCCCCCCTCCCCTCGACCTAAATATTGACACACACTGGCCCCAAGCAGCCAAATGTTGTCAAATTATTTCTGTCACAGTATTCTTCATATTAAATGGGATGTAGGCACCTTGTTACTTTTTGTAATTTTATTTTAAAAGAGGCGACACTCTCCCCTTTTTCTCAATCATCGTTTTGCTCGTCGAGTTCTGTGTGTAGCCGCCGAGGATCTCGGCGAGCCAACTTTCCCCATTGAACAACGAGGAAATAGAGAACATGTTCTCTATTTGGCTCGACGAGGAACTCGTCGGCTTCCTTGGTCGAAAGTGTACACACGGCCGGGTTTCTCGGCAGAATTCAGCTCCGATCGAGTTTCTGGCTGAATTCTGCCGAGAAACTCGGTTGTGTGTACGGGGCCTATCTGTGTCACTGTTGGAGAAGGGAATCTCCTTAATGAAACCTCCAAGGCAGTAAAATCTGACAGGAATACTAACCTTTCCCCATTCTATCCAAAATGAAGAGAAAAAAGTGGCCTATAGATATACTTATATCTTTAAGACCCCTTTCACATTGGAACCGCTCTGCCTGCTTAGGTAAAGCGCTGCTAGTTTTAGCGGCACTTTACTGTAGTTTTAGCTGCACTTTTCGGCCGCACTTTTAAACCCCCGCTAGCTGCCAAAGAAAAGGTTAAATGCGCCCGAAAAGCACCAAAAAGCAGCGGTCCCCATTCATTTCAATGTATACAGCGCTCCTAAACCGCTCCGAAGATGCTGTTTGCAGGACTTTTTCTAATGTCCTGCAAGCGCACCGCTCCATTGCGAAAGCACCCAGGCTCTCATACTTGGGGCTGTAGGGAAAGCATTTTTCAGGCTCTTTACATGTGCTATTTTAAGTCCTTTAGCACCTGAAAAAAGCCTCATTGTGAAAGGGGTCTTAAAGGCAGATTTTCATATTGGAGCCCAGATCATGGAGGCATGGATCATTGTTTTGTTGTGTGTTTTGTATATTTTAAATAAGAGAAAGGTTGGGCAGTCTTATGCTTTTCTTTTGGTGACTAGTTGAAAAGGGAAACCTCCTTTTCTTAAGTCTCTGGAAGGAAAAGTCACATGTGTACTTGAATGTATATTCTGTTGACGTTTGTATAGATTCAGTCTTAAGCTATTAGTTGAGTAATGATTGTACTTGATATATTGGTGTACTGTCATTTTTGCATTATTGTTCTATTGACTTGAATTTGCCTTTGTCTGGTAAAAAGAAAATAAATATTTGAAAAAAAGAAAAGAAAAGAAAAGAAAAGAGGAAGATGTTTAAAAAAACTCGCTCATCTATGTTCATCATCAGTATTATCAGCCAATGGTGAAGCCATGATTTGTAATTTGTTTTCCCTTGATATATACCACTTTACTAGTATTCCCTGGAGGAATGTTCAGCTATAAGTGAAAGGAAATATTGACAGATGAAAGAAACCTCCAAGTAAGACACATTGTAATCCACATTTGTTCCCAACGGTTTCCTAATGAAATGCTAACAAACTAGGGCCCTACAAAATGATTGTAATGTCACATGGTACAGGTACATTAGTACTCTATGTGGAAGGTATAGTGTTTCTGCTTTCTTTCATCATTGTTGATAACACAAATGATTTTTCTATTTTATATGTAGGAGCTTTATATGTGCAGATGAAACTTGTAAGATGGACTTGTATGGGCCCTGTAATATGAGTCCTTACATTGGAAGTCACTGGTTTGCAAGAGGGAGTGATGCCATCAATGGGGACTGCCTGTTTTCGAGACATACAGTATGTAAGGGTGGATTATGGCATTTCATCTGCCATCTGATGCTCGGCATGCACGGCTGTATCTCATCAAGGTGAAATCACATGGCACTTATAAAAAGGTGGGGTGATATCACTGGAATCAGCTGCTTTGAAAAGGGTATCTTCAGTAGTGTTGAGCAGAATACGCCATATTCGATTTCGCGATATATCTCGAATATATAGTCGAATATTCGAGATATATTCGCTAAATTCGAATATTCGTGATATTTTATCGAAATGAAATAATTGCGAATTTTCGCTATTGCGAATGCGAAAATAATTGCGAATTTTCGATAACTGCGGTAGGAGCACTCTGATTGGCTCAGAATATTCGTGATATTTTACAATACAAAATAATTGCGAATATTCGGCAAATGCGGAAGGAGCACTCTGATTGGCTCAGAATATTCTTGATATTTTACAATACAAAATAATTGCGAATATTCGGCAAATGCGGAAGGAGCACTCTGATTGGCTCAGAATATTCGTGATATTTTACAATAGAAAATAAAAAGTGTTTTGCATTGGTGGTGATTCTTTACTCTATCCATCTGACACAGCCGTTTGTCAATCAAACACCTTGAAGATTGAACACGTTCATGCTGCATGCTTTGGACTTTTTTTCACTTCACATATCAAAGACATTTTTATGAAAGATTATTTTTCTATTATTGGGACTATATTTCTTTATATATTTGTTTCACTGTGTATTTCACAAGTTATTTGCGCTTGCTTATTTTATAATTTGCCCACATGTCTTGTCACTAGACATATTTTTTATTCTTGTAGAGCGACTCCATTTTCTGTCTTGTATTAATTTATGTTGTATAACATTTTTGAGTTGCTGCTGTATTCTCCCCTTTTTTTAAGGTATGCGCAATTTTTTCCTTCTTACAAAAAAAAATAATATCAAACATACAAATATTCATAACAGAAACATACACAAAGCCCCCCCCTTTTGCATCAGAGACAATCAGAGTTCTCCTACCACAGTTATCGAAAATTTCGCAATCATTTTCGCATTCGCATTAGCGAAAATTCGCAATTTTTTTTTTTTATATTCGGCAACATAAAAGGATCGCCTCAGCTTAGCTACTCGGCCCAGGGTCTCTAATCATACCAGCAATGCTTTTAGACGTCGATAGGATGTGATCTGTTTTAAAAATAAAATTGAAAAAATGTGAATATTCGGAATTGCGAATATTCATTGCGAAATTCGAAATATATCGCGAATACTCGAATATGCCATATTCGAGCCGAATATTCGCAATACGAATATTCGTGAGCAACACTAATCTTCAGTACCCATGGGTCTATCAAATACCATTCCAGAGAAAAAGAGTATATGCTAAAGCCTAAAGCATGTGAAGACGATGGTCCTCCATTTATGCGGAACTAGTACCTGTTATTCTTTGTCTATAAAACCAATCACAGGGAAATATTTTTTTAATTAGCTAAACAGACTGTTTTCTTGCACTGTGTTCTTCCCAATCTAAGGCAACGAGAAATACTTGAATGTAAGGAAATGCTATTCTGCTTTTTTTAAATATTTTAATAAACCAGTTATTTGATTTTGTTATATTGTGCTGCCACCTAAGATTCTAAGCTCTAGGTTATATACCTGTAAACTGTTACACCGAAAAAATGTTGTAATCCACCTTAGACTTCTTCTCAAGCCCATGCAGTTCATTATCTACTCTGCTGTGACATCTTTAGCAAAAGTGTTATCTTCATACCTTGTTTCCAAGGGCACCTATATGATCTGGTTAACCTAAACCCACGTCTGCAAAAATTGTGACAAATTGTATAGAATTACAGTGCAATAGGAAATACAAGAAGAAGCACATAAGATAGCATGTTAAAATGCTTTACCCTTCTTTTTTCCACTTGAATAAACTAGTTATTTATAGCTTGACATGCCTGACCGTTATTTCATTTAATTGGTAGTAGGGAGGCTTACACAGCATATGCAGGGCAATATATAGGATTCTCCTAACAAAGTTAGCCAGCAGAACATGCATGAGAAGAACAATCAATACAGGGAGGAATGTAATCTTGTAGCACAAAATGATATGGCAAACCAGCTTCCAAGTACTTGACTTGTGAGTACATCTTTACTGTCACAAAGCACTGATACTGTACATCATTGTATCTATTACCCAATTTTAAACTGTTCCAACTCATATGGTAGAACTGTGAAATTTCCGTCCATGTGTTCTTATAATATGATATCCATGTGTTAAATACATCTCATTAAAAAACAGCTGTTATAAGAAACAACGTTATATTTGTAAAAATACACAATAGCAAAGGTTAGAAGAAAGAATGTATGTTCAGACATCAAAATGAGGTCAACCTGAGTATACAGTTCAACTGTTTCAACCACTGTAATTGGTCAGCTTGCATGAAGTTCAATAAACCAGTCTAATTTTAGAAACTAGGAACAGATGCAAGTAATAATACAACGCCAGCAACAGTGGGTTTCCGTATGGGCCACATATTTCAATTAATTCTTAAGTTCCACTAGGCATAATTTGTGAGGCACAATAATAATTTGATGTTTAGGCACTGTGGTCAATTGCACAACAATCTGTTTGCTGCATTAAATTTATGTGCTCTGTTTTAAAGTCAAAGGCCATGGTTAGAGTTTTTTTGATCCATCTGTAGTCACTATGTATATCCAAATTAAATTTTATGAAGCTCTAAAGTACACACGATCGGATATCTGATGGAATCTAATCCGATGGATTTTTTCATTGGATATCCGATGAAGCTGACTTTCATCAGTCTTGCCTACACACCATCGGTTAAAAATCCGATCGTGTCCAAACACGGGGACGTTAAACACTACGACGTGCTGAGAAAAATGAAGTTCAATTCTTCCGAGCATGCGTCGACTTGATTCTGAGCATGCATATATTTTTGACAGATGGACTTCCACACAGACGTTCATTTTTTTTCTATTGTTTTTTTTTATCCATAGTAAAAATGTAAAACAGGTTCTATTTTTTTTCATTGATGGAAAAAAAAACGATGGGGCCCACACACGATCGGTTCGTCCGATGAAAGCGGTCCATCGGTCCGTTTTTATCAGACAAACCGATCGTGTGTACAGGGCTTAAGAGTGTTTCTAAGTGAGTTACAAAATATTTATTTGTTTATGATATATACATACATATCCATATACATATATTTTTGTTTACTGTAATGGGTAAAGTAGGCTAAAGGGGTTAGACCGTTTTTGCACAAAAAAGATCTATGGGAAATACATTTAGGCAATCTCTTGTTATTGTGATTAGGGTTTTATCATTTCACCCACTCCATTCAATACATGTTGGTATTAACACACCAGATTTACAACAGTCCTATCCTTACAGGAAGTGAGGGGAAATCCCCCCACAGTGCAAACAAATGGCCTCTGTCCTCACCTATAACTTGCAGCATATCCAAACAAAAGAACTCTCTGCTCCAGGTGAGACAGGAAGCCTAAGGATATCACAGGTGCCTGCCTCGGCTCGCCTCTGCATATGATCAACACTGAAGAAATGGCAGCACTCCAAGATCCATCAAAATTCTTATTTAATAGACGAACATCCCAAGTGTCACAAACAGTTCAAATGGTAGACGCGTTTCACACAAAGATGTGCTTATTCATTACCAATGTGAGGAAGGTAATGAATAAACACATCTTTGTGTGAAACGCTTTTACCATTTGATCAGTTGGTAACACTTGGGATGTTCGTCTATTAAATAAGAATTTGATGCATCTTGGAGTGCTGCCATTTCTCCAGTATAACTTGCAGCAAGGAGTACATAGAAAAGCAATGCATGCAAAACAAAAACAAAAATTTGGTTCAATTTACTGACCAGCCTGCAACCAACCAAATTATCATGCCTAACAGAATGCGTTAAAAACAGGGGTTTAGTTTGCACACATTTGCAAATAAATAAGTAAGCTACAGAGCCCCATCATGGCACCCCAATATTATCTGTAGTCCTAATGCTAAATTTTGAGAGCCTCCACAGTGGAAGTACTTGCATTATAATGGATAGGCAGAGGGCAGGTGAGCCTGAAGGGGTCTTAAAGGCACAGGGATGCACTGGACACCCAGCATAAAGCACCATGGTAACAAAGGTGTCCAGTGCTTCCCCTCACCAATATTTCAACAGTACAAACAAATGGCCACTGCCAATGCCATATTGTGTACATTGTTACTAATGCAAAATGTTTCAAATGTTCTGTATTGCAATATGCTGTGTTACTGAGGTGCCAAATCCCATATGCCATGCTACTGGGGTGGAATAGGACACATACACCATACTGTCATATATGATACCTAGGTGCTATTTACAGTCATACCCTGCTTTAAATACACTCACTTTAAGTACATACCCGCAAGTGTATGTAAAGTGCCTTGCATGTACTGTTCAGACATTTTGCAGCCACAGTAGAAGGAGCTGAAGATCCGAGAGCGAAGCCTTCCCTGTTCCAGTGTGCCCCTAACACCCCTACTACAGCCCCTGACCCCCCCACTACACCCTAGAGGTGAAAAAAGGTATTGCTTCACTTTAAGTGCATTTTCGTTTTACATACAGGCTCTGGTCCCATTGTTTATTTAAAAGTGGGGTATGCCTGTACTGTGTTATCAAGTTTGCCAAATAACATAAAAAAACAGGTGCCACATTACTATGTACCATAATACTATGAACCAACACGCAAGTTGAATTGTGAGTATGACCAAACATACCTATACATTTATGTGGTAAGCAGCATCCCACCAACATTTTACTAACAATATAACTGTTTCTTAAAGCAGTATTATTCATATTTCCAGTCAGTAGGATACAGTGGAACCTCGGATTGTGATTAACATGGTTTACAAGCGTTTCGCAAGCTTTTTTTTTTTAATCCTGTTTTGATTTGCAAGCGTTGCCTTGCAAGACCAGCAGGATTCAATCCGCGGGGGTGTTCAGTACCACATTTTGCCAGAGGTGCGGGGGCAACGGTGACGCTCGGAGACGCCCAGAGACACTCTGAGACATTCGGAGACACTTGGAGACACTCCATTCCTGAGTGTCTCTGAGCATCTCAGAGCATCTCAGATTGTCTCTGAGTGTCTCTGAGTGTCTCTGAGTGTCTCTGGCACCCTGCACCTCTGGCCATATGCGGTACTGCATAGGTCCAAAGAAATATAACTGCTGCTTCAGGTTCATGTATCAAGCCTATATATAACCTCTCTCAGAGTGCCAGCCCCGGCCGCCTCCGTGGTAAACTTGAAGCACAGCATGAATGTGTGAAATGCGTCTACGTGACTCTATGTTGGTGTCCTTGGTGTTATCACGGTGATCAATAAAAGGGCAATTGGTACCTCTGGATGTGCTTGCGATACTGCAGTCGCTCAGTTGCTACACTAATTCGCACCTCTGGCCACATACAGTACTGCATAGAACAGCAGTGGCTATGGAACGGATTTTCTGAGTTTCCATCATTTCCTATGGGGAAACTCGTTTTGATATACGAGTGCTTTGGATTAAAAGGCATGCTTCTGGAACGAATTATGCTAATCCAAGGTTTTACTGTATATACCTATGCTAGCACCTATCCTCAAGCTAATATGATAACTAAAATGAAGGAATGATACCGCTCTAAAACCTACTGACCCCTCGGATTGCTTACACTTTACTGAAACCGACAGGTGCTGGCTCTGCACAGGTGCATGGAATTGGACTGCTGCACTCTGTTAAACAACGTCTTTATTGGATAAAATTGGATGAAATCAGATCAAAACATAATCCAAAATGGTGCAGTCAAGATGAAAAAGTGGACAACAGGACAAAAAAAATGCTAACATGTTTCACATCGTAAGCTATGAGTAAGCATCTTACGATGTGAAACATGTTAGCCATTTTTTGTCCTGTTGTCCACTTTTTCATCTTGACTGCACCATTTTGGATTATGTTTTGATCTGATTTTATCCAATAAAGACGTCGTTTAACAAAGTGTGGCAGTCCAGGATTTTTTCCAATTCCATAATATGATAACAACTCAAATATATGATTGTCAGTTGCTGCTGGTGCACATATCAGAATGTTCAGCACCTTCTACAACAACAAGTTCCTCATGTTCTCCTTCTCCAGTCACAGCAGTGATTATCAGTAGGAATTCATTGTTTTTTGGGCCTTTTGGGTGGGCCCTTATGTTTATCTGTGTCCTTATAAAGCAGTTAACATTTTAGTAGGCTGCACACCCCCCTGACTTACTGATACAATGGCAAGTTAGAATCTGAGAGCAACTATGCATCATACTGACACATATAAGAAGAGTGCTGTGACCCCTACTGCCTGCTGATGATGAGTTTCATGCTGTGATGCAGATAAGGAGGCAAGGTTCAAGCCAGATTGCGTAATACGGATGCATAGTATTGGAATACTAGAAACAGGTGTTCTTCACTGTCACTCTTAAGCATACACCTACTATATTCTGTGCTGCTTTTAGTACCCAATGGGATTCTACCTTTATTGGATAACAGAACCCATGTCCTTGTGATATCTTTGACCTAAGAAGAAAGTAATATACTTTCTTAATAAATCCCATCTTACATGGCCTGGTTAACCCTACAGCGTGGGAATAGGAGATTGCACTCATTGATACAGTGAACAAGTAAAGGATCCTCAACAAAGCACCAACCAAATGGATAGGCTGAACTTTTATAGACTGTTATAGACTAAGCACCAGTAGAAATCTGGTTGGAGATTTAGACTCCCAGCCACCACACTTTTTTGAGGAGGGTCAATGCTTTAATGACTGTACTCGTATTTATTCCATACAAACAAAACATCAGTGAAAATGGGATTCAGTAAGCCATCTAACCAAAAGGACATCTAAACAAACTTCTTAGCCAAAAGATCCTTCAGAATATTCTGGCACCTCATTGACAGAAGTTATGACAGATGTACTAAATAAAAACAAAAAACTGAAGCTATTTTCAAAACCCATAAATCATATGTTCAGTTTTGCCCAGGCAGAATTACTATGGGTATTCTTCTGTGATCCAGCAGTTTTTTCAGAATTCCATTAACAGGCAAGCAATTCACAAGAGAGATGCAGATAATATACATTGACATATGATGTGGCAATTCTATTCCACAATCAAAGATAAGATCTCCAGCAGACAGGCATGTAGTGTTGGGAACAAGGACATAGGTATTAGTTTGCTTTTCACTCAGTTCCACATTATAAACAATTTTCAGCAGCCATGACCATGACATTGCCTTTCTGGAGAAGTAGCCAACTCTATTACAGAGATACAATCCTATCATCTCTTACATCTCTTATGTTAACATTATATACAATACCAATGATAGTGTTAGATCTGTGTCTAACAGACAACAAACACCAACAAATAATGTGGAGTGTAGGTTTTTCTTATGTCTCAAGGTCACTTATTTTGACCAGATAATTTAATTTTAACACATAAACTTTCCAAAGAACGCAGCTTAGTGTGCTTTCAAAAGTGTCCATTCTGCACTCATGGTCCTTTTCCTTCATGTATGCCAGAGATATGCAATTAGCGGACCTCCAGCTGTTGCCAAACTACAAGTCCCATGAGGCATAGCGAGACTCTGACAGCATCAAGCATGACACCCAGAGGCAGAGGCATGATGGGACTTGTAGTTTGGCAACAGCTGGAGGTCCGCTAATTGCTTATCCCTGATGTATGCAGTAAAACAGAACTGCGAAAGACATTTTGTGTAATGAACAATAAATGTTTAATAATCCGTTTAAAAATAGTACAGAGAGTTCAAGTAGAGTTCCCTAAATATTTCACACAGCATTCATTCTGTTGGGTTATAACGTGAAGCAAGCACCACATACTGGGTGGCGGGGGGGAATCTTTGCAATAACAAATTGATATCTGAAACCCTAGTATATTGAACATTAACCAACCCTGATACAGAGCAGCCAATCATAGATAGTCTTTTATAATTTGTGCTCCAGAAACTGCAAGAAACGTATAACCTATAGGTTTGTTATGAGTTACTGCAAAGTACTGAGCTTTGTGTCTTATTATTACAGCTTTATTATATAGATGTTGTTTTATTGTTCTGACTGTAGTACTTGAACATTCCTTTTTTTCATGGATTATAGGTCTATAATGGATGCATTTCAACAATAGAAATATTGTAAGGCACAGCATGAAGATATACTCCTAATAAAACCAAACATGTATTAAGAAGATAAGTTCAGTTTTTGAACCCAATTCAAACATGTTTTCAAAGCAAAGTGATAAAAATGAAACTCTACAAACAAATTATTTTTGAATGCTTTTTAAAGCTAACAATATACTGTAAATATACATGCAGGGTTTGATGATAGCAAATATTTATACTTTACTAATAACACCATTAACCGCTTTCTGGCTTCACGCTAACCTTTCGCATAAAAATCAATAGAGATTTGAAGCCTGTAGGGTTCCTTGACCTCAGTAATCTGTTAATGAATTATTAAAAACATTATTGGTATGCTATATAAGACTGTTGTTAGTGAAAATAAAAGTTTCTTTGCTACACTATGTTAAACAGTCTGACAGATGACACAATTTATTGTTCCTTGACTATGGTGCTGTTTACTTCTTCAAGGGCTGAAAACTGCTACATCTGAGACTGACTTTGACAAGCTGTGCAGAACTGCCACTATGGGGAACTACATTCTCTTGTCTACTTGTAGATTGAGGAGAATGATTGTGTGAAGCCAGTATTATTAAAAGTCTCAGCCGGCTACTCAAATGTTACATATACATCACATCAGCAGATACAAATCCAATGCACACTCTCGGTACTATGGAGTCCCACTAATTGGGCATCTTA
The DNA here is from genome assembly GCF_905171775.1 of Rana temporaria. Taxonomy (NCBI): domain Eukaryota; kingdom Metazoa; phylum Chordata; class Amphibia; order Anura; family Ranidae; genus Rana; species Rana temporaria. The sequence continues at coordinate 229,245,850 of NC_053489.1, forward strand.
ATGTATAGACAGTCGCTCAGTTGCCACACTTATTCACCACCTCTGCTTTTCCCAAACCCTTGTGCATATTTTCAATTAACACCACATTTTCAGTGCTCTCAACTATATCAGCATTTTTTATTTCCATTTAAGTATGTATAAATGAAGCAACCATCCATCAGGACTTCCATGCACAAGAGCCTGCAATGCACATCTTTAACGTGACAGCCAAAGACTACTATACTCTTGGGAGTCTTCTCTCTTTTACCAAGAAAGAGGCCATATGTTTTAATAAAACATTTCATAGCACAAGGATACATAGCGGAAGAGATAATACACATCAGACGATTAGCTCAACTGATTAGCGATGAAGACGAAAAAACTGACCACTCTAGAAAGCTTTAAGAAATACAGCAAAGGGAATAAAAATAAAAAGATTGAAATCATATCCACATTTATTCACAGTGAGAGAATTGAGAAGCAAAGATAAAAAAAAAATGAAAATCTCTCTCCCCTGCCTTTAAAGATATAAAAATGAATCGTGCTAAAAGATTAACTTTTGCTTAGCCACTCAGAGAATATTTGGCTTCAAAGGAGCACCAGGTGCTTTGGGATGACATTTGGACATTGAAAGTTTTTGACAAAAGCCCACCTTGCTTCCTAATTTGAATGGGAGGTATATCAGAAAAATATGCCTTAAATAAGCCTAGACTATTCTAACTAACGAACTGTTAAATTGCCTATCATCAGTTTGGGAACATACATATGTTAACTTGTAAAATGCACATAATAGGATTTCACGCTGATGGAACAGTGGACCACTTTTGTACTTGTCCAGTAGGAAGCTGTGAGCACATGTGCTTTTTGTTCTTTTATATACTACTTTCTTACAAAAAAAATCTCGTTAATGTGACTGTTGCAGCACCAAGATCCTTATTGATTAAGCTTAGAAAATATAGCTGTTCCCTGCTGCTTAATTTCTCTTAAAAGAAATCAGAAACATTGCAAGGCAATGCTTAAAGCACTAAAATAGAAACAGTTAACAATTAAAGGAATAGGGTAACTGAGATGAGAGTATTATAGTAATGACAAGCAGTGATGCTGAGCATCATCTTACCTTCAGCTTGGGCTCCTAGAAGGAGGATGAGGGAGATAAAGATGACAGGGTGGACATTGACACCAAGAGATTCGCATATTCCACGGACCAGCATGATAAAGCTCCAGACTCTGAAGATACCAGGATTAGCAAGGGTAGTTGAGCAAGATTTCCAGCTCAGCTCCGCACATCCAGTGAAAGATGTCTGGGGGTGAGATTCACAAGGATTCATTCATGTGAGCAACTCTCCTGGTGTGGCTATTGATTAAAGGGGAAGAGGAAACAGAGGCACAGCAATGCACAGAGAGGTCTCTGTGCTTGTTTGTGAAAAGAATGCTACTGTACTGAAATGGAGAAGGAGGGAGTGAGACAAGGCAGCGTAATAAAGAAGAGAGAGAGAGAGACAGAAAGAGGGCAGGCAGGGAGTAGAAACACTGGGAAAGAGAGAACGGAGACGACAGCCACAAAGAGAGAGAAGAGTGAATAGCAAATTAAAGTAAACAGCATTGATCAACAAAGAGAGATGACATGAGTGAATTCATGTGCAGTGAAAGGAGATTTAAATAAAAAGGAGAAAAAAAAAAGAATGAAACAAAAATCTTCAGTACCAACCTAATGTGTCAGACTGTGTGTTGTGCTCTGGTAGGCTGCTGCTAGGAAGCATTCATAGTATATCATCCAAGGCAATGCTCTAAGAGAATGCAGGCACACAAAGTGCTACAAGGCACAGACACATGGATGGGAAGGCATGCGATGGAAGAAACTGCAGAGGGAAACGTGCAATAGGACAGGGTAAAAATAGACGCAAGCACTGAAGTGTACATTCATCCACTCAGCCATTAGGGAAAGGCACTGATAAAGTCACACTACAGAAAAATGAAAAATATATTTAGCATTTAAACATTCAGTCTACTGTTTTAATTAAATGCCAAGTTTCTCCTTTTTCAGTAACATCTAATACTCAAAAAACAACACTGTTGAGGATAAAGAAACTTATATTAGAATTGGTCATTCATTTATACAACATCCTGTATAGGTTGCCGAAACAGTTCCTTTTTAACTCAGTTTACTTGACATTACCTAAAAAAAAAAGAAACGTGCTTATTTTTTAAATGACTACAAATTTTTTATTTTTAATGTGAGTGTTAACTAAATAACCACTGAACATTATTTATTAAAGTGGAACTCCAACCAAACCTTATTCTTTGGAAAGAGTATGAAAGGGATATTATTTCTGACTTGTTTTTCTTGCTGTCTCCCCTTTGGAAAAGTTTGCCCTCACCTTCTGCTCTTCCTCTTCCTCTTATCATTATTATTATTATTATTATTATTAATATTATTATCATTATTATACTTTTATACAGGATTTATATAGTGCCAACAGTTTGCCTAGTGCTTTTCAAATTGAATACAGTGCAGTTACAATACAGTTCAAGAGGGCCCTGCTCATAAGAGATTACAATCCAAAGGGAAGGGTAAGTGGTTAAAGAGGTAATAACTGTGAGGGATGACTGTTGGAAAAAGTTAAATTCAACTGTTTGATAGGCTAGCCTGAAGAGAAAAGTTTTTAGGGATAGTGTAAAGGCAAGCAGAGTGGGAGATAGTCTGACAAATTGGGAGAAGGAATTCAAGAGGATGGGTGAGTCTCTGGGGTAGTACTGGATTCGAGCATTGGAGAAAATGATGAAGGAGCTAGAGAGCAGGAGGTCTTGTGAGGAGCTAAGTGGGTGGTTCGAGTAATTGAGATGAAGTTAGTGGTGTAGCTTGGGACAGACTGGGGGATGGATTTGTAATATGTTGTAAGTATTTTGATCTTTGTTTGTTGGGCAATCGGTGGAGTAATTGGCAGAGACGGTGGCAGACACCGAGGTGATAGAAAAATGAGAACCTTTGTTAGGTTTTTATTGCTGTTATGTGTCCTCAATGGAGAGAGTCCTCTTCACATTCTCTCTGAAGCCCTGTACACACGATCGGTTTGTCTGTTGAAAACAGACCGATGGACCGTTTTCATTGGACAAACCGATCGTGTGTGGGCCCCATCGGTTTGTTTTCCATTGGTGAAAAAAAAAACAGAACATGTTTTAAAATGTTCCTATGGATAAAAAACGATAGAAAAAACTGATCGTCTGTGTGGAAGTCCATTTGTCAAAAATCCACGCATGCTCAGAATCAAGTCGACGCATGTTTGGAAGCATTGAACTTAATTTTTCTCAGCACATCGTAGTGTTTTACGTCACCGCATTGGACATGGTCGGATTTTTGACCGATGGTGTGTAGGCAAGACTGATGAAAGTCAGCTTCATCGGATATTCAACGGAAAAATCCATCGGATTAGATTCCATCAGATATCCGATCGTGTGTACAGGGCTTAAGTTGCCAGAGACAGTAATGCCCTGTACAAACGATCGGTTCATCCGATGAAAACTGTCTGATGGATTTTTTCATCAGATATCCGATGAAGCTAAACTTTCATCAGTCTTGCTTACACACCATCAGTTAAAAAACCGATCTCGTCAGAACGCGGTGACGTAAAACACAAGACGTGCTGAGAAAAATGAAGTTCAATGCTTCCAAGCATGCGTCGATTTGATTCTGAGCATGCATGGATTTTTAACCGATGGACATGCCCACAGACGATCGTTTTTTTCTATCGTTTATTTTTAACCATCAGATAATTTTAAAACAAGTTCCTAGTTTTTTTACCGATGGATAAAAAAACGATGGAGCCCACACACGATCGGTTCGTTTGATGAAAACGGTCCATCAGACCGTTTTCATCAGACGAACCGATCGTGTGTACACGGTATTAGAGTAACAGGAAGACGGACAGTAACAATACCAGCTCAACAAGGACAACAAGAAGAATTCCAGGGAAAAAAATTCCCATGCTGCTAGTTTTTCTATTTATTTTAGGTACTTATATAGTGCCGTCAATTTATGCAGCACTTTTACATATACATGGTACATTCATATCAGTTCCTACCCTCAAGATCCCTTACAATCTCAGGTCCCTAACTCACATTCATACATACATATACTATGGCCAATTTAGACAGGAGCCTATTACCTTCCAGCATGTCTTTGGAGGGTGGGAGGAAACCCACGCAGGCACAGGGAGAACATGCAAACTCCAGGCAGATAATGGGCCAGATTCAAAAAGAGATATGACGGTGTATCTACAGATACACCATTGTATCTCTGACTTACACTGGTCCTATCTATGCGCCTGATTCATAGAATCAGTTACGCATAGATAGGGCTTAGATCTGACAGTGTTACAATGTGTTACACTGTCGGATCTTATTTTCGATTTAAAAATGGCGCCGGGGGCGTTCCCGCTGATTTACCTTGAATAATATGTAAATCAGCGAGATACGCAAATTCACGAACGTACGCTGACCCGACGCAGTCTTCTTACGACGTTTCCGTAGCGGCTTTCCCGTCGTATACTTACCCCTGCTTTTATCAGGCGCAGCCAATGTTAAGTATAGCCGGCGTTCCCGCGTCGAATTTTAATTTTCTAACGTCGTTTGCGTACGCCGATTCACAAACACGCGCGTCGCAAGTCACGCTCACGTCGAAACCACTGACGTCCTAGTGACGTCAGTGGGAGCAATGCACGCCAGGAAATTCCCCGGACGGCGCATGCGCATTTAACTCGGCGCGGAAACGCGCCTGATTTAAATAGTACACTCCCCCTAGCCGCGGAATTTGAATTCCGCCGGGGGATTTAGGATCCGCCGCCGCAAGTTTGGAGGTAAGTGGTTTGTGAATTAGCCACTTGCATCTCAAACTTGCAGGAGCGGATCTTAAATCACGTGGATCGAGCGGATCTATAGATCCGCTGATCTACGTGAATCTGGCCCAATATCATGGTTGGGAATTGAACCAATGACCCTTTTTCTGCTAGATGAAGGTGCTAAACACTACACCACTGTGCCGCCTACACTACTTAGCTAATCTGCCTATCCTCCAAGCGCAAGATTGGTCCCTGTCGCTCCTGCCTCCCTGCAAGCTAGCGGTCTTGTGCATGTATTGTTCTGCTTTAAAGCTGAAAAAGGTTTGGCAGGAACTGAGCATTGATGTTTTAAGCAGCACTGGGTCTCCCGGCCTGTAAACTAATGAGTACATAACTTCAAACATTTTTTTTTTTTAATACCTGCCATTAATTCAGCTTTCAGTGATGATATTTTGCCTAATTAAGGTTTATATTTTCATCCATATTTATTGTTACCTACTTTGTCTGACAATGATTTTCAGAGGACAGAGCTGAGGTAGCATATTTAGGTCTCCTTAATGATAAAACCATGATCAAATTGCAAAGCCCTGTAATGAGTACTTAGGTCCTTATGATGCCTATATTCTATAAAGATATAAAGATATTTTTACGCAGGTGCAATCCAAACCAGTCCATCAGGACTTATTACTCCACACCACAATTAAAGAAGAATTAAACAGTGGGAACTGTGCCCAAAAAAAGTAAACACAGGAAAATTACTAGTTATCACCTTCCTGTAGCTGATCTTTTCAGTCATGTTGGCTTACCATGCCTTATTGTATTGTGTTTATGTACAGAGCAGAAGTCTTGGTGGAGTAATAGGGCACAACAGAAAACCTGTCCCAACACATTTACATAGCAGGCCTGCTATTATTAAAAACTGAAATATAAATTTTGAGTGAAAACTTGAAATAGCTATGACTAAGCATTGAACTTAAATGCGAAACGCGTCAGCTATCTACCCCACTGCTTGCTGTGTTTTGTAGTGCCTTTTCCTTTTTTCCCATTAAAGGCCACCTTTTTTAAGGATTATTGGTGTGCGGCTGTCCATATCTTCTTTTCAAGTTTTTACTTCTTGCATTGCCGGCGCCCATCTGGTTCTGAGAGGACATTGATTGTGCGGTGCGCTCACCTGGAGCAGCAATCTTCCCCTTTCTATTAATTTTGAGTGGTCTAAACTTTTAACTGGTTTGTTCCTGCACGTGGAATAGCGTTTCTCAGAAAGATATTAAATTTGTGTACTCATGACTGGGAAACAATACTGTTACTGAAAGATCCTAGTCTCTGTAGCACCCTCTAGCAGTATCTGTACTGGTTACATCCAACCCCACTTGCTCTGGTCCATTAGCAGTGTACAGGTGTGAGAGTTGAAGTGGTTAAATATACAGTGGAAAGTATATATACAGGTAGGTGCAAAATACCTGTTGATACTGCTGGAATTCTTGAGAGCTACTAATTTACTTTGCGCCCTGCCTCTGCTTGACTCTTATTATCTAAAGTGTTACCATCTATCCCTGTGAAGTATGGCACACCTACCCCTAAGTTATAGAGAAGAGGAGATAGTGAGGTGTTTTGTAGTCTTGGCCTAGTGTTGCTGTGTATCATAATAATGGCAACTTTGGTTGGTCAGCATGGTCATGTGATGAGAATTATTTCTTCTGTCCTTGATAAAATAAATAATTCTTACTGGTCAGTGCGGTGACATGACTACTTCGACTAATTGCAGCTTGCAATGCATTGCAATGCATTACAGAGCCTCTGCTTGTATATAGCAAGAAGTGCAAAAGATTGGTAAATCAGCAGACGTGGGCAGCAGTGAACTCGCTAAATAGCATATAAATTCAAATATAAATTCAGCGGGGACTGTGGGAGTGTGGAGGGTGCTGAGAGGTAACATTATCATTTTTGAATAAAAAAAAAAACGTAACTTTACAAGTGTGACGGTATTAGAATGATATCCCCGTCAAAGTCTTCCCTTCTTCCCATAAAGATAATCACCCAATATTCCACAAGGGGGAATATTCCTGGAGTCGCCCCAATAAGCCACACATGCCAAGCTTACTGCTGGAACAACACACTTTGGTTTTCTTCTCAGCTTTTTATACAGTCCAAGACATTCAAGCAACAATGAAATCTCCACCCCCCCTAATCACACACTAAGGCTAATTACTAAAACATTCTAGACAGGTCGGCACCGACCGACAATTATCATGTCTAATCGAAATAAAGTAAAAATAGCAGGTGGTGGCGCCACCCTAAAGTGTAGAGTGTGGACTAGTACCAATGATAATTAATAATAATAACATGTGGGTGATAAATAAAAATATGGTCCAGTATAAAGAAACAAAAAGTGCTAGTGATAATCCAAAAAAACACAAACTCAGATGTGTACCAGTGCTAGTGATTTCCAAAACAAAATCCTATTTCCAAAATTGCTTCATGCACAAATTGAATAAATAAATAAATATAAATAAATATATGGTGCTGTGTGCTTTCAGCGGACAGCACTCATACTGTAAAGTGAAGAATCCTTATGCAAAAAATAGTTCCATGCAATAAATAAATAAATAAAGTGCTGTGTGCTTCTTCCAAGTGAAAAAACGTTGATGTGAATCTTCTGTGAAAAAATCGTGCTCACTCCCTGTGATCCCGCACTCACCAGATACTTGAACCCCTACAGGGGTAACGGGCGTTCACAGTATAATATACTGACAAGTTCCCTGGATCTTCCCAGAATCTAAAACTCTCAGCCGCTCATAAGAGGAGACAAATAGATTGCCCAATAGCGTGATACCGTTTTTAAAGTGATAAATAACTTTTATTCAGGTAGTAAGCAGACAGGACACTGATGGACTTTTTAAACAACTAAGACACAGCCTAGAAAAGCAACTCAGGGTATGGTGGGATATAGCCACCCTGGGGAAATATATAGCAGAAAAGATCACACCTAGGAGACTAAGGTGGGATATCTCACCTAATGATGCCATCAATGATAAAGAACTGATGGATGACTGGTATAGATTTTTTAACCAGAGGGAGAATGACTTACTACACAAGATTTTAGAAAGAAGACAAATTAAATTAAAAATGATTGAATCAGAAATTCTCCATGTGAGGGACCAACTGATCCCGTTCGCAGATTCACAAGAATACAAAGATAAAGAAAACCTGTTGCAAGAAATTATTAAAAAATATGATAAAGACATTCAACAAAAGAAACAAAAGAAATTTAAGAGAGATGTTTTGGATTATAAGAACCAACAAGTATATAAATGGCAAACAGATGAAATTTATAATAATAACTCCATAGAAGAAGAATCAAGAGAAAATTCCCCAGAAATGGAAACTAACATTTGGCAACCCACTACAAATGTGGAAGTGAGACCAAATAGAACTGCACGTATTACTAATATGACAGTACCACAGAGGAGGGAAGAAATAAGTCCCATACGCCAGACATATAGAGAGAGACCACAAAATGAAGAAAGGAGACCTCAAGCACCATACACACCAAGGATTCCAATACATAGAAATAGGTTCTCCCCATTAAGGAATCACCCACAAGAAACACCATATAGAGGACCACAAAATAGTTTTTTTTTTCCCAGAAGATACAGAGGCCGACCACCCGCCATGAGAGAAGACAACCGACCCTTCAGGTCACAAGGATGGAGACAACCTTTCAGGTACCCACCGAGGAGAGCCCCATACGGAGAACAACAAGGATGGGGCCCGAGAACATACAGACACCCGAGAGGGGACTACTGGGATCAAGAAGAAAACGAGTGGGAAGAGAGGAGAGATCAGACCTACAGACCACAAGGATGGGACAGAGGATACGCAAACGAGGCAAACGAGGGGGGCACAAGAAAAAGAAGGAGAGAATATTAGGAGGAGGCATTTTTAATTTAAGTAATGAAGTTTTTACTGAAGAAGAGATGAGAGTTTTAGATTTAGGATTGAAGTATGCACCGGATAAAGAATTGGATAAGTTCGAAGCATATATAGATTTACAAAAATTTGTGCGCAAATTGAACATAAAAAAATTCTTTGCAAACAAAACAGCAAAACAAATGGAAAATACAACACAATACCAGCATTCTAACTTGAGAAACAATTCAACTTTTAACCCCAAGAGTCAACAAAATGAAAGTCTGACAGTCTTCAGAAAAATGGTTGAAGAAGATATAAGAAATTTAAGAATTAATAAATCAAAACGTAATAAAATATGGAAAACTATTAAGGAGCTTGAAAAGAAGAAAGATATTATTATTCGTCCTGTGGACAAAGGGGGAGGACTGGTCATACTTAAGAAAAAAGACTATGAAGAGGAAATGAGCAAATTATTAAACATCCCTAACACTTACAAGAAACTGAAGACAAATCCTAAGAAAGAATATAATAAGAAATTGAACACTTTCGTGGAGAAAGGTAAAAAAATGGGCATCCTTACCAAGAAAGAGGCAAAATATTTAACTCCAAAAACAGCAAAAACACCTATTATTTATTAAGTTCCAAAAGTACATAAATATGAAGTTCATCCTCCTGGGAGGCCAATTATAAGCGGCATTGATTCGCTTTTTTCCAGACTTGGGGCATATGTTGATGGATATCTACAACCGTTAGTAAAAGAAGGACCATCGTACCTCAAAGATAGTAGGCAGCTTATAATGGAACTTAAGGACATGGAAATAGAATCCACCGATCTCCTGGTTACTATAGATGTCAACTCTCTATATACGAACATAGTACAGGAAGATGGTATTGAAGGAGTAAAATGGGCTTTACATAGAGATTCTAAACTGAAGCAGGAACAAATAAATTATATTCTGGAGGGTCTAACTCTAGCCATGAGCCACAATTATTTTTGGAATAAGGGACAGTATTATGTCCAAACAAAAGGGGTAGCAATGGGGGCTAAGTACGCCCCCAGTGTAGCTAATATTTTTTTGAACCACTGGGAGGCGGAACAAATACAAGGAGTAATGAGACCACCATTGAAATTTTATAGAAGATACATAGATGATATTCTGATCGTATGGGGAGGTACAGAAATGGAATTACAGACGTTTTTTGACGAGATTAATAACAACATTTATGGTATCACTTTCTCGGGAACCTGGAACACAGAATCCATAGATTATTTAGATCTACAATTATTTAAAGTTGATAATAGAATTCACACCAGGACTTTTTTTAAGAAAACTGACAGGAACAGTTATATTCCTGTAAGCAGTTGCCATCACAAGCAATGGATTCAAAATATTCCTAAGGGACAACTTATGAGACTGTTTAGAAATTGTAGTAACAGTGTTGATTTTGAAGTACAGGCGACACAAATTATTAATACATTTGTTGAAAAAGGATATAAAAGAAAAGAGCTAGAAATTTTGAAAACAAAAGTCATGAGAATGAACAGAGATAATATTGTAACAGGGACGCACAATAAGAAAAAGAAGAAATTTATGGATATAGCGTTCCTAACTGGTTATAATATACAGCACAAGGATATTGAAAGAATTTTTAAACAACACTGGCCTATTCTACAATCAGATAAAAGTCTAAAAAATCTGTTACCAAATAGACCGAGTTTTATATACCGGAGAGCCCCTAACCTCAGAAATAGACTAGTCCACAATGCAATAGACCCTCCCAAACAAATCCAAATTTTTAAAAACCTGAAAGGTTTCCATAAATGTGGAAAATGTCTACCATGTCGTGTTAGTAAAAAAACTAATAAGCAACGAACAGAGTTCACCTCAACAACAAATGGATCCACACATAAAATAAGGGAACTCATTACCTGCAGCAGTACACATGTGACGTATGTTTTAGAATGCCCCTGCCACAAGCAATATGTGGGTAGAACGACAAGAGAATTACACATTAGAATAAGAGAGCATATTGCCAATATAAAAAAGGGTTTCCATAAACATAGTGTGTCTAGGCACTTCAGGGATTATCACAACAAAGACCCTGGGTGTATGACATTCTATGGGATTGATAAGATAAAAGAGCACTGGAGGGGGAGGACAAAACCAAAAAAGTATCCCAAAATGAAACCCGATGGATTTATACATTAGACACCCTCTAGCCGGCAGGTATGAATATTGATGTAGACCTGAATTGTTTTTTAACCAACTTTTAATTACCATTTTTTATCTTATTGGAAATGTGACCTGACACATTACAATACTTGCCATTTTTTATTGCATTTTTACTGCCTTTTTATTGCCTCCCCATTTTATACATATACATATACACCATATTATAGTTTTATCTTATAATCATAGGTATTATATAATCTTTTATATATTTTTTAAAAAATTTTTTTACTAATGTACTAACATTATCATCATTTACATATGTTTTAATAATTTGTATATTTATGCTCTAATTGTAATGATCTATAGGATTATGATATTATGAAATTATTATTTTGGCACTTTATGTCTGAATGATATATGATTTTATGTCTCAAATATGATGATTCCTAATGCCACAATACCGTTCTGTTTACAACCGCAAAATATATTCATTTACATCTATTAATACAGCAGGGAGATTCGCTGCGGTTTACTCCTCTGTTTAAATACATAGAGTAATCTTTGGTCTGGGCTCCGGTCTCCAAAAAGCCACAATATGGCGGACGTTTTTTGGAGCATGCTCAGTTATAGCGCTAAGAGAAGATTACAGGACCTCCAGTGGCTGGTCTCCTGTCTGCCACAATCTACAACATGGCGGATGCGTTTTATAATATAGGGCCTCTAGCGGCTGGACTTCTGTCCCTAAAAAACTACAACATGGCGGACGTTTCAGACATAACGTCCCATATAAATAAGGAAGTGCTGGGGGCTTAGAGGCGCGCTCCAGATGACGTCAGATCGACGAAACCGGTAGAGCAGACGCTATTCTAAGCCACAGCACGTTTTATGTTACATGTTTGTTAACCTTTCTACTAAATGTGAGTACCCTGTTATATGTGAATAAAAGTTATTTATCACTTTAAAAACGGTATCACGCTATTGGGCAATCTATTTGTCTCCTCTTATGAGCGGCTGAGAGTTTTAGATTCTGGGAAGATCCAGGGAACTTGTCAGTATATTATACTGTGAACGCCCGTTACCCCTGTAGGGGTTCAAGTATCTGGTGAGTGCGGGACCACAGGGAGTGAGCACGATTTTTTCACAGAAGATTCACATCAACGTTTTTTCACTTGGAAGAAGCACACAGCACTTTATTTATTTATTGCATGGAACTATTTTTTGCATAAGGATTCTTCACTTTACAGTATGAGTGCTGTCCGCTGAAAGCACACAGCACCATATATTTATTTATATTTATTTATTTATTCAATTTGTGCATGAAGCAATTTTGGAAATAGGATTTTGTTTTGGAAATCACTAGCACTGGTACACATCTGAGTTTGTGTTTTTTTGGATTATCACTAGCACTTTTTGTTTCTTTATACTGGACCATATTTTTATTTATCACCCACATGTTATTATTATTAATTATCATTGGTACTAGTCCACACTCTACACTTTAGGGTGGCGCCACCACCTGCTATTTTTACTTTATTTCATACTCTTCTCCACCTTTGTGGGAATTTTTGCAGGGGCAGCCTTTTATATTTATTTTTTCTTTAATTACCTGAGAGTCTACCCGAGGGCTCCAGATTATTTTAAATATTCTGTGGCGCAGATTCATATTTTCTTTTCTTATCATGTCTAATCACTGCACATTCCTTAAACAGCATAACAACAAACCACCTTCACACACTTGAGTTTCCTAGGCAGACGTTTCGTCTGCATCCAGTTTGACACCTATTAACACCTCTGAGCATCACTAGGTTGTAGACAGCATTGTCACACAATTAAAGGCCTTTCAAAAGCTAGCCTTATTTAACATATGAACAGTCTTTACAGAGAGAGATGAAAACACCTGTTACCTCTAACCCACAGCATTAAAATAGCAGGGAGAATTAAACTGAGACATATAGGCAATTGCATCACAACAAGGTCTGTCATTACAAGGAAATTCCCTCTTCTCTCCTAAATGCTTGAGAAAGACAATGATGTACCTTGGCCATGGTGACAGTTATTCCAGCGAAATAGACAAGCATATAAATGTATCTTCGAATTTCTAAAATGTGTCCAGTTTTGTAATTTTGTAGAAGTCGGATTCACATTTTCTATTTTATTGTTTTCCATCTTCACGTCACCTGGTGGCACCATCCCCCCTATTGATGTCACAGACTGGTGCATGCTGGTTTGGTGATGTCACAAGGGGGCGGTGTCACCAGCTGATGTTTCTAGGTGGCCCAATCTTATCTATATAAGAACTGTCAAGCAGTTGAGGAGGTATTCGGTAGTCAGCCATAAATGAATGCAGAGCATTTTCTTTTTTTTTCTTTTTGAGTGCAGCGGGCATTGTGATTGGTGATAGATTTACATCAGGGGATACTGTTTTTGTTATTTTTTTAATAAAGTGATTGTCAAAAACTGTCTTTATATTTTTATTACTTTTTGACACTAATTTAGCTGTCAGCAGGGATGCCCATTGACAGCAGATGACTCATCGGTTTTTAAGGATGCCAGCTGTGAAGGTGCACAGTAGTGTCTTGCCTGGAAACCTCCTAGCAGGGGAAGTTACCAGCGACCAAAAATCAAGGACTGTTAACTGTGATAGTAGTTCTGAGCTTTGCAAGTTGGTGAGAATGATATTTCCTTCTGTTAAATTTGCTGCTGTGAAGCTATTTAAGTTTAATAAACATTATTTTAGTTGCAAAGCCTGTGTCCTGCGATCTAGCTGATTCCCTGAACTTTACAATATATATATATATATATATATATATATATATAGCCCTCAAAAAATCCACTCGCCTGCTCGAATTTTGTGAGTGGATTTTGAGGGCTGACGAGTGTGGGCAGCCTGGGGACGGGGGAGTCGAGCACCCGCCAGCAGCCTGAGTTTGTAAGGAAAGGGAGAGGAGAGCCGCCGCCGCTGTCTGGTTTATCAGCGCACAGGGATCATACCAGCTTTCATTTCAATGGCTGTGTGCTCCCTGCCGCTCACCGTCATATACAGACTCTCCCCCTTGTCCGGGCACTTTGAAAGACAGATTACCTGTCCCAGGATTGGATGGGTGATCTGTCTATCGAAATGCACAGACAAGGGGGAGGGTCTGTATATGACGGTGAGCGGTGGGGAACACACAGCTATTGAAAGAAAAGCTGTTATGTTCCCTGTGCGCTGATAAACCAGACAGCAGTGGCTCTCCTCTCTCTTCCCCTACACAGTACACAGAGCCTCATTGGGGACACAGAGCTTCATTGGGGACACAGAGCTTCATTGGGGACACAGAGATTCATGGGGGACACAGAGCTTCATGGGGAACACAGAGCTTCATGGGGGACACAGACCTTTATGGGGGACACAGACCTTTATGGGGGACACAGAGCTTCATGGAGGACACGGAGCTTCATTGAAGACACGGAGCTTCATTGAGGACACGGAGCTTCATTGGGGACACGGAACTGCATTGGGGACACGAAGCTGCATTGGGGACACATGGCTGCATTGGGGACACATGGCTGCATTGGGGACACAGGGCTGCATTGGGGACACAGGGCTGCATTGGGGACACAGGGCTGCATTGGGGACACATAGCTGCATTGGGGACACAGATAGTTGTTAATATTTATTTATATAACTTAATACTGAATAAAACATTTAAGTGTCATTTCATGAGATAATTTATGAGGGCGTGTTTAGGGGTGGGATTAGGGGCGGGGCATGGTAGGGGTTGGGCCGGGCAACTTGTGGCGAGTGACCCTTGAGACCTGGCTAGTAGCTCAGGACTTGAAATTTTGAGCCCTGTATATATATATATATATATATATTTATATATATATATATATATATATATATATATATATATATATATATATATATATATATACAGTATATAGTAGAGTGCCTTACACATGATAACACGTATGTGATGTATGACAACCTTGCTAAGGACTTTTCATAATCATGTACATCTGGCAGTAGAGCATTGCTCTCAGGTGTAGAGGTGACATGTTCTACTTTCACATGCACATAGCCAAGCTAATACATTATTTTTGATTAAGCAAAAATGCAGGGAAGGGTTGGATGGTGGTAACAGGGTATATACATTGGTATGTAAAGTAAATATGCTGTGTATGTGAGTTTATTATTACACCCAAAAAATTCAAATTCCTCCCTCCTTCCGGTGTCACATTTGGCATCTTTCAGGGGGGAAGGGGCAGCAGATACCTGTCTGATACAGTTATTTTTCCCACTTTTGGGCATAGATCGCCACAGGCTCCGCGGCGATCTATGGCATGTCTGGCCCCTCCTCCCCCGCTGTCTTCTGGGAGACACACAGGTCCCAGAAGAAAGCAGAGACCAGTGAGGAAACGCAGCGCGACTCACGCATGCACAGTAGGATAGCGGCGCCTCTAGCCTCTAGCCAAGGGACAGATCGGCTTCGGGTGAGGACATCGTGGGCGCCCTGGACAGGTAAGTGTCCATATTTTAAAAGTCAGCAGCTGCAGTATTTGTAGCTGCTGACTTTTAAAAAGAAACATTTTGGTGGGACTCCGCTTTAAGGGATTATTCATTACATACATACTTCTATTTTCCTTTGCTTTCATGTTTATAAAAGTCAATCAATTTTAATACCTTGAATGGGTGTTTTTTTTCAGCTGTTTATATACTATTAGGTCCGATTGTCATGTTTTTAATGTGGTAATGGTATTGGGATCACTATCACAGATTAACTGTACAAAAATAATAATAATTTAACAATAATTTAAGCTTGGGATCACACAACACAATTACTGCTTTTTAGAAGTGAAAAAAGATGACAGCTGAGTCATATTAATAGGACAAAAAATCATTATATAACCTGAAGCATACTTGAAATGTTAACAAAATGAATGCTCTCCTGATTAGGCTTTAGTTTCACCTTTTTTTTTTTTCATTTCAGAGAGCGTAGGGCTGAGCAAGTAGGACAGAGCACACAAAAATATAAAACCACATTTCTGAAAGGCAGGCAAGGGAATTTGCCAGTACTGGTATAATCTCCTTTTTTTTATAAGTAAAGAATCATGCTGTACACAAAAAGCTCTATCCACATGATAGTACAGTTTGACATTGGGCTAAATGCACATTTGTGATCATGTGGCAAAAATGTACCTATGGCAGAATTACTTAAAGAAGAACTCCAGCTTTTCCTCCCCAAAACAACAGATACATTGTGTATGTAAATGAATCACAACCCCACTGTCAGTTTATGTGTAACTTACCTGCTTTAGCTGTATACAGCCATTTTCTGTGTCTGTGATGTCACTCCTTCTCCTGGCTGAATTTTAAAGTTCTTTGACTTATTTTTTTCTTCTTTTACAAGTCCTGATACTACAGCTCCCATGAATCTTTGAGAATAATGGCACACTGCAAGACTTCAGAGGATGGGCTATAGGAGGTTATTATAAAGGTTACATATAGTTACATAGTAGGTGGGGTTGAAAAAAGACACAAGTCCATCAAGTCCAACCTATGTGTGTGATTTTATGTCAGTATTACATTATATATACCTGTATGTTGTGGTCGTTCAGGTGCTTATTTATTAGTTTTTTGAAACTATCAATGCTCCCCGATGAAACCACCACCTGTGGAAGTGAATTCCACATCCTTGCTGCTCTTACAGTAAATAACCCTCTACGCATTCTAAGGTTGAACCTCTTTTCTTCTAACCTTAATGAGTGGCCACGCGTCTTATTAAACTCACTTCCACAGAAAAGTTTTATCCCTATTGTGGGGTCACCAGTATGGTATTTTTTGTAAATTAAAATCATATCCCCTCTCAAGCCTCTCTTCTACA
The DNA here is from genome assembly GCF_905171775.1 of Rana temporaria. Taxonomy (NCBI): domain Eukaryota; kingdom Metazoa; phylum Chordata; class Amphibia; order Anura; family Ranidae; genus Rana; species Rana temporaria. The sequence goes on from NC_053489.1 coordinate 229,262,617, forward strand.
GAGAGAATAAGCTCAGTGCTCGCAACCTTTCCTCATAACTAATTATCTCCAGACCCTTTATTAGCTTTGTTGCTCTTTTCTTTACTCACTCCATTTCCAATACATCCTTCCTAAGGACTGGTGCCCAGAACTGGACAGCATACTCCAGGTGAGGCCGGACCAGAGTCTTGTAGAGTGGGAGAATAATCACTTTATCTCTTGAGTTAAACTGTGTCAAATGCTTTTGCAAAATGCAGATACACCACTTCTACGGGTCTTCCTTTATCTAGAAGGCAGCTCACCTCCTCCTCATAGAATGTTAATTGATTTGTTTGGCAAGAACGATTCTTCATGAATCCATGCTGATTACTGCTAATGAGACCGTTTTCATTACTAAAATCTTGTATATAGTCCCTTATGATCCCCTTCAAGAGCTTGCATACTATTGATGTTAGGCTAACTGTTCTGTAATTACCAGGGATGTATGTTGGCCCTTTTTTTAAATATTGGAGCTACATTGGTCTTTCTCCAATCAGCTGGTACCATTCCAGTCAGTAGACTGTCAGTGAAAATTAGGAACAATGGTCTTGCACTTACTTGACTGAGTTCCCTAAGGACTCTCGGGTGCAAGCCATCTGGACCCAGTGACTTATTAATGTTAAGTTTTTCAAGTCTATTTCTTTTCTGTCCTTTGTTAGCCATGAGGGTGCATCCTGTGATGTGTCATGAGGATAAACACTGCAGTTTTGGTTACTGAAGCCCCCGGATTTCCTTGTGAAGACTGAGGAGAAGAATAAATGTAATACCTTCACCATCCTTTGTAACCAGGTTTCCTTCCTCATTCTTTATGGGGCCAATATGGTCTGTCCTCCCCTTTTTACTGTTTATATACTTAAAGAATTTTGTGTTCTATCTTGGCCACCCTAATTGCACCCTTACATTTCTTGTTGCATTCTTTGTAAATGCTGATGATGATCCCTCAGCCTTGTATTTTTTGACGGCCTTACTATGCTCCAGTTACGAATTGATACATTTCCTGCCCCTCTTCCCGAATATTCTCCCCAGAAGCAGGGGAGGTGCCCAAGAACTGAAGCACAGGTGGTCACACCCACTGCTACGCTAACCACTCCCTGCCCCAGATCAAAACATACAGGCCTAGCCTGAAGCATAGGCCTGCCTAAATTTACCTGATCTGGCAGCTACCTCACCACAAAAGAGAGCTTTGTTTTTATTATTTGAGCTATAAACAAAAAAAGACCAACAATTTTGAAGAAAAAACTATATTTTTTACTTTCTGTTAAAAAAAAAAACATACCCAATAAAAAAAATGAAAAAAACAAACCAAAAAAAAAACAAATGTATTCATCAATTTAGACCTATATGTATTCTGCCACATATTTTCGGTAAACAAAATCCCAATAAGCGATTATTGATTGGTTTGCGCAAAAGTTATAGGCCCGGATTCACATACATCGGCGCATATTTATGCGGGCGTAGCGTATCTAATATACGCTATGCCGACGCAGCGCACAGAGGCAAGTACTGGATTCACCAAGCACTTGCTCCCACTCGCTCTTAAAGATACGCTGGGTTTCCTCTGCGTAAGCCAGCGTAGGTGGAAGTGGGCGTGAGCCATGTTAATGAGGCGTGACCCCATGCAAATGATGGGGCAAGCGCCATAGAAGTACTTAAAATTAATGTCGCATGCGCCGTCCCGTGGCCGCATCCCTGTGCGCATGCTCAGAATCACGTCGGAACTACTCCCTAAGATACAACGGATCACTGCCTACGACGTGAACATAACCTACGCCCAGCCCTATTCACGCACAACATAAACGACAAAAGATACGACGGCTTGTGTTCCCTGGTCCATACCTTTGCATGAGTTGCGCCTCCTATATGGGGAATAACTTTACGCCGAATGTACGACTTACGCAAACCGCGTATATTATGCGCCGGGCGCAAGTACGTTCGTGAATCGTCGTATATCTCCCTCATTTGCATATGTGCATATAAAATCAATGGGAGCGGCAAATGCGCCCAGCGTAAATATGCGCCCACGATACGCCGGCGTAGGAAGGTTACGTCGGTACGATGAAGCCTATTTTCAGGCGTATCTCAGTTTATGGGCACGGCGCATAGATACGACCGCGCATACTTACACTTACGCGGCGTATCTCGAGATATGTCGGCGTAAGTGCTTTGAGAATCCGGGTCATAGTGTCTGCAAACTACGGGATATTTTTTTTTTTTTTACTAGTAATCGGGACAATCAGCGGCTTATAGCAGGACTGCGATATTGTGGTGGTAAAATCAGACACCTAACTGACACTTTTGACACTTTTTGGGGACCAGTGACACTAATGTAAAGATCAGTGCTAAAAAATATGCACTGTCACTGTACTAATGACACTGGCTGGGAAGGGGTTAACATCAGAGGCAATCAAAGAGTTAACTGTGTGCCTAGGTTGTGCTTCCTCATTGTGGGGGAGGTGCTTTGACTAGGGGAAGGCAGAAACACTGGATTAATGCCTTCCCTTCTGACAGAACGGCAATCTGCTTTATTTACATAGGCAGATTGTCGTTCTGCCTATGTTCTGTGTAGATATGTGCACTGACAAAAAATGTGTTTATTTTCATTTTTATTTTATTTGTTTTTTACCAATTATAGGATCATTCTTTTCTTTGGATCATTCATGACTACGTATGCATTCATATTTGTTTTGTTCCCTTCATTTAGATGCAGCATTCATTACTTCGGACTCGGACCATTCGTTCATTCCGACATTGGTTGTATTCCTAATCTTCAGATTTTTTAGTCGGTGTGCAGCACTGTGATTCGTTTAGTAGGCCTCAGACAGCTACTAGCACATTTATTTAAATGCATTCATTATTTCTTTATATTCAGCAATAAAGATTAGTCGTAAAGAACGAAAATACGTAAAACAAAATTATCCGAATATAATTGATTCGTTAGGCTGAATAGTTTTTCATTCTTTCGCATTTTTGGATTTATGGATTTTCCTATTCCTTTCTGACAATTTATTTTCGTACGCATTCATCTATGAGTCTTTCGTTCATCGGATGTTTTTAAATGAACGAATATGCTGAATTTAATCCGAAAACAAATTGGTAATGAAACTAATTGCACATGTCTAGTCTTGTGTAATCGGCGGGTGCTGGCAGACATAAAGTCCACAGTACTTGCCACTGGGTTCCCGCTGTGTGTGATCACATCGGGAGGGGGTCACGCAGTGGCAACCCATCCATTAGGGGCATCCAGGCCCCGCCCCCTCTCTCAAGGTCACCACCATTATGGTAATGGATAGATTCATGCATGGCATGAGTCTATTCATGGCCGCCATGGATCACATTGGCGGAGGATTTTTTTGAAGCACCTGATTAGAGCCATAGGCTCTAATAGGCTTCAAAATCGGGGGGGCTTGGGTCACAGAGCATTTAGACCTGGAGCCCACCCAGGTGTGTTACAACAGCGAATCAAAATTTGCTGTTGAAACACTGATCCTCAATCCGGCCAATCAGAAGCGGGTGTAAGACCTGTTTTGCGATTGGCCAAAAAGAGAAGACTCCCAATTGGCCACCGAGGAAGAAGGAAATGAAAGCTGTCGCCGTGGAGAGCAGGAGAACAAGAAGCCGCTGGTGATGGAATGGGAGCTCTGCCACCGAGCAGGGGGAAGTTGCTGGTGATCGGGTAAGTGCTCTCGACCAACCGACCTGGGGGGGTGGCATACTGTTTTCCGCCCATCCCCAAAATGTTCAAACAGACGCCACTGGGGTCACCGATGGCGCACATGCGCACACCAGACCCAGAAGTGTCAGATTACATACTAGGCACATGATCTGGTGCAGAGCGGCCTCCCTGCCGCAGTATATCTACGGTGGCCAGTCCGCAAATATATACGAAAATTAAGTAAAACTGTCAGATTATCGAAGAGAAAAGAAATGAAGAATCTTTGGACAGTTTCACTGGAAGTTTTTAAACAAGTGAATGGCTTCTTAGTGCAAAATCTATCTGTAAAACAGGTTCATTCTAGCTTCTGAATGTAGAAAAATGGATTGATTGGGTTTATACAACTCAATCAAAAAACAAATAGATTTTGTGGGCACAACATGAGACAAAAGAAATCTAAAAATATATCAATTTTATTACAAAATATACAACTTACAAGACATAAACATACATGGCACCCTACTGACAAACACAGTAATGTATATAACAAAGTATATTGTATAAACCCAATCAATCCTTTTTTTTCTAAATACTAGGATGTTGGCATAGTGGGGGTTCCCTCTTTCTAGCTTCTTAGGCTTGGAAATATGGCAACCAACAAAGAGAAAAGTTCCAAGAGCCCTTTAAGGTCTCATTATCAGCATGATCTTGATATCCACAGTGTTGCTATAAGCTACATTTATAGCAAACAATGTAGTTGCTAAGTTACAGTGGCTTTATTGTAAACTATCTTCCAATAATGCCACTTCCCATGCCAAATGCTTAATATTTTGCATTATTAGCTACTATTTTACATATTGTTAGAGAACCCTAGGTGATTTTTCATATGGTTCAAAATGTATGGAGGTGAAAAACCTTGAGGGTTTAAAACTCCTTTACATTTTGGGGCATAGAAAAGAGACATTGGAGTGGTGGAAACTGTATCAAATAGTTAAAGTGGATGTAAACCCTCACATATACCCAGTGCAGTGAACAGCCTCAGATAATACACAGAGATGATAACACATGAATTGTACTGCATGATAATGAATTGCAAGTATAACAATTCTTTCTTATGTGGCTGGTTCATATCTATGGACTAAAGTTTAGTGTGTTTTCAAACAAAAAATATTAAAGTGGATGTAAGCCCTCACATATACCCAGTGCAGTGAACAGCCTCAGATAATACACAGAGATTAAACAAATCTCCCTACATGGGTTTTACATGTATATCTGCTGTCTTCAGCTTTATATACTGTTTGGAAAGTGCACATCATGGTATAATTTGTTCTTCTCAATTCACCTGTTGGTGTGAATTTCTTCCTTACATTGTGAGACAGCTGATTGGAGGAAAGGCACGCACCCCCTCTCCACAAAAAGGAAGAAACAATGCAGACCTGTGCTGTGAATAGGCCAGCTCTCTGCTAATCTATTTATAGCACCCACCCTGACACACAATTCAGCCTGGTTTTATCCCAGTTGACTGAGAACTTGTCAGAAGTTATCAAGCTGATAACAAAAGAACGGAGCAGGAGAAAGCCACTGGACTTAGGGCTTTGAAGAGAGATAAGAAAACACTACAGATATATGTTCCTAGCTCAAATTTCATGAATCTGCTTTAATGTCAAATTTGATCTAAATTGTTTTATCCAGTATCTCATAGATGATTGTATGTCTTTTGCTGTATTTAGGGCTTTGTTTTTAGTTTGTATCTAAATTAATATGGATTTTAAGTATGTAGTGTGCTTTATTTGAGGGAATTTTTAATAAATACAATTTTGTAGTCTAGAGTACTCCTTTAATAACTGACATGACGGCCCTCTTGCTGTTGCATTATTTGGTGTGCTATATGTTTGATTTATCAGAAGGAATTTTTAACTAATATTGTAGACCAGAGTATGCTTTTAATGAGAGGTTTGATGGCTTTGTTGCTAATGTATGCTTTTTAAGTCCATTTACTGAGGTTCTAATAGCTAGAGTGTATAGCACTGTGTCTCCAAGGCACCCTAGGCAAGCTTTTTTCATTGCGGGGTTATTGGCTTAACTGCGTACCTGCTGACAAAGTCCCACCAAGGACTGTATGAGGGAGAAGCCACGTATGAGGTCACCCACGGCCATCTTACTGGACTGTTTATGTATACACAGAGTGCTTGTCTATACACTGGTGACAAGTGCCAGGTTTGTACATGATTTTATCATTGTTTGAATAAACAATTATATAGCAGAGAGCACCTTATCCTTTTTATTTGCTTTTTTTATCGCTATCTACGATTTACGGTAGCATTGGGGACTTGGATCCACTCATACCATCAGGATATAACCAGATCACTTTCGGGAATGCTAGTTTGACTGTCCTGTTGGCTCAGGGGTCATGGTTTTAAGGTGAGCGGCCATCTAAATGTATGGTGGAGGTGCTGAACAGTATATGACACCTTCATGTTCCATCTAGAGGCATCACTTTGCACCATCTGGGATTTTCAATTCATGAACTTTTATGAAAACTCTTTTGAACTTTTATAAGATTTACATGACTTTACATGACATAATATATGAATGTTTTTTGTGCTGCACTTTTTTTTATATCTAGGGTTTTGAATAAGGACAACAAGTTTGGGAGTATTGACATTTTAAGGACATTAATCCTGCCATGAAAATAAATATTATACGTATATGTTCCATTGTTTAAGTAATTTATGAATCTCTTGAAACATGGGGGGGAAGTTAGCTTGATAAAGTGTTAAGTATGATGTTGTAGTGTGAGTACCTAGTTATTTGACTGAATGAGAACACCAATAGTAAGGTTAGTCATCCTGTAAGGAAGTCGACTGGTTTTAAGTTATATGGATGGGATATCGTTTTTTGTTGTGTTAATCTTATAGCCAGAGAGGGTACTAAAGTCATCCAACAAAAGCATTCAGGTTTGGGAGTGAGATATGTGGCTCTGTATGTGTGAGTAAAATGTTGTCAGCAAACAAGGATAATTTATATTCAATGTGACATACTGAAACACAATATAAACAGAGGTGAGAGGGAACAACCCTGTTTGGTACCATTGTACATACGTAATGACTCTGAAGTGGCATGTGGGAGCTTGACTTGAGCTGAGGGGGACAAAGTATAATGCTGTAAGGGCTTGAAGGAAAGGGCCTTGAATCCAAAATGTTGCAAATTTGAGAACATATATGACCAGCCTAGAACTCAGATATTTTGAGTTAGGTTCCACACTTTACAAAGGTACTTTAACATGTCATTGTGGCTTCATGTGTACTTTGTATGCAACAAAATCCATTGTTTTTAACCATAGATATTAAGTTAGTTACGTGGAAAGTATTCTGGGTATTTTTCTTATTCTGTTGGGATGGGGCAAAGGACATATCACATATGCCTCTTTCACATGTGGGCTCTTGATGACTGCAGACTATTAACCCACAAATATGGTCTCTGACTCTGAATGCCAGGCAGTCAAAGTGTACGTACAACTGAAAAGTTTTTATTGCAGTTTTTGTCCTGTCTAGGTGGATCACCCTCGCTATTCTGGAGACCACTTTTACCAAGACAGAAACTGATAAGAAATGCATCACCGGAAGGTGAGAGTAATGCCAGACTGACTTTTTCCATCGGAAATTCCGACCGTGTGAGTAATTCCATCGGAAATTCCATAGAGAACATGTTCTCTTTTCCTCGATGGAATTTCGTCGGATTTCCAATGTGAATTTGGTCCGACAAAGTTCCAATCGTGTGAACGGGGCATAATTCTTTCAATGGGGATAACTTTTCAGATGACATCTACCTAAGAGAAAAATTACAAAACATCTGCACAAAATGCACAAAAAAAAAAAAAAAAAACTGACATCAATTTAATGCTTCTATAATGCTTATCGTAGAAAAACTTAGAAAACATGAAGTGGCAGTGAATGAAGGTGAAACAGCATCCTACTGAAGCAGAGTGCAGTTCAAGTCAAACAGCAAATTTCTAGTCAGTATCCAGGTGGGGAACAAGGCAGGTAAGGTAAAAATTCACAATCAAGGTTACACACCAGGGTCAGTACATGGACAAACACAAGCATCAGAAATATTTCTATTGCAAGCACTGTAAACAGAGCCATGCTTGGGTAAGAAACTGGAAGCAGGAAGCTGTTAAAATAAAGAGTACTATGATTTGTCATAAAGGCGACCAATCAGGAATATGGGATTGTGCAATAGGAAAGAGAGAATTCCAAATAACGAATAACTTTTCAAGGCAGCATGGACAGTAAGAGGATGCCCTGTTAGGCAATGTGGGGTTACAATCACTGACTCATTTCTTGTAGTAAGCAGCTTTTTGGTAAGCTTGGTAGAGTAGGAGAATGAGCTCCTTCTTTGCTAGGATAACATACAGACTGTGTTTCAAAGTATTGTTGAAATTGACATCAGACATTTACACTGCAAATTCCTGCATTCATATTGTTGCTGCAATACTAGTTTGATATTTTAGATTGGTAGTATGAATATCCTAAATGGGTGGCACACCATGTGGCTGACCTGAATGTAACATTTGGCATCCTCCCTCTAGATTAAGAACATAAAAAAATACTTATCTGAGAGAAGAGATAGAGCTGGATAAGGTTTTTCTTGGAATTGGAAAAGTTAATGATGTTTGAACTATGTGCACAATGAGATAAAACCACACATAAAAAGTCTATATTGACCATAAAATAGTCTTGAGAGGATTGAGGTTTCACAAAGAGACCTAGTGATCAGTTGGTAAAAATGGGAGGAAAGACTGGATAAATATTCATTAGATTTAACACAATTACTAGTGGAACACCATGCCCATACCATTGAAAATACAGCCAGATCAATATGGGAGAAAAAAGAGAGGCCAGCTTTATTCTAAAAGGTTAGAGGAGTTTAGAACACATGCTGAGAGGATCAATAGGCATATGAAGGCAGAAGAAAAGAGGATTATTGATAAGAAAAGGAATTATTTAAAGAGAAATATAAATGATTACAGGTAGGCTTTAGTGTAGGTTTAGTGAGAAGGAAGAGCTCCAGAAAATGGACACATTTAACTAAAATGAAAAAGTCAGTACTGCAAAGAGATACTATTTGAAATAAAACCATACTGTACAATTCCAGAAGTCGAGTGAACGAGATGAATTTTATAGAAATCCAAGACTTTTTTTTTATTCTTGTAAAGGAATCTTGAACACTTTCAAGAAGAGTTAAAGTGGTTCTAAAGCCTAAACATTTTTTACCTAAATATATTCCTTGCATTAACCCCCCTGGCGGTATTCCCGAGTCTGACTCGGGGTGAGATTTTCATACCAAAAGCGGTAACCCCGAGTCAGACTCGGGCTCGCCTCGCTGCAGCAGCAGACAAAGTTACTTACCTTGTCCCTGGATCCAGCGATGCCACCGCGCTGTGTGAGCGAGCGGGACCTCGCTCGATTCACACAGTGTCCTCCTGTCCCGCCGATCTCCGTTCCCTGCGACGCACGGGAGTGGAGAACGGCGCCAAATTCAAAAAGGTAAACAAACACATTACATACAGTATACTGTAATCTTATAGATTACAGTACTGTATGTAAAAAATACACCCCCCCTTGTCTCTAGTGGTCTGTCCAGTGCCCTACATGTACTCCCTGCAAACTGTAGATTGTCCATAGCAACCAAAAGTGTCCCTTTATGTCAAAAATGGTTTTAGAGCAGCTAGAAAACAGCGATAATAAATTATTATCACTTGCAGAATTGTGCGATAGCGATTTGTGGGGAAATTCGTCATAAAAAAATAAAAGTAATGACAGCGACAATTCTGCAACTGAGCAAATTTCAGTGATTTTGAGTTGATTACATTATTGAATATTTTTTATTATAATTATATTATTACTTGTTATAATTATTTATAATTATTTATTATATTATAATTTATAATTTTGTTTTTAAAAAAATGTCATACCCGGGATGCCTATTAGTCTCTTGTTTGGTCAGATTTAAGTGAGTTATTCCTAAGAATTACAGGCCTACAGTATAAAACGCCAAATTTCCTTGCAAATAATGGTACCGCTTTCAGCACCTTTTTTCTGAAATAATCATACCGCCAGGGAGGTTAAGGTAAACAATGTTTAGGCATTAGTTTTGGCCCCTCACCCCCCTTTTACTTACCTGAGCCCTCATTCGATCTAGCACTGAGCACGTCTGCAACTCTTTTCTCCTTTTACTTCCGTGTCTCACTTGCTCTCCAGGGGCAATGGGAATCATTGGCCATGGCTGCTGTCAATCAATGCCAATGACGAGGGAGCAGGGCTGAATCATGCTGTATGTGTCAATGGATACTGCAGCAGGGTTTGGTAGCGAGCATGCACAAGTGCCCCATGGGAAGCACTGGACAGAGAGGAGGAGTCAGGCGTGCCAGCAGGGGACCTGAGAAGAGGAGGTTTGGGCCACTTTGTGCAATTCCAGGTACCGTATTTTCCGGCATATAAGACGACCTTTTGGGCTTAAAAACTTGCCTCAAAACCCGGGGGTTATCTTATACGCCGGTACCAGACCTTTGGGCATCCATTATTTAAAAGCCACGCCTCCTCCTTGTGGTGTTCCGTGATAGGCGAACACTTGGTTCATAATGGGCACAGTGAGGCATGTTGATGGCACAGTGAGGCGTGTTGATGGCACAGTGAGTCATATTGATGGCACAGTGAGGCATGTAATGGGCACAGTGAGATTTGAAAAAGCTGAATAAAGCCTGTTCCTGTCAGCGTTTTTTCCTGTCAGCGGTTGTTCTGGCTACCCCTCAGCTTCCAGACAGGCTAGTAGGAAGGGGGTCCCAAAACCAAAATTTTAGCTGGAAAATTAGGGGGTCGTCTTATACGCCCAGTCACCTTATATGGCAAATATGGTAGATATAGAGATGTTTGTTACTTAAAAAATAAATTATTTACAATCATTTTAAGCAAACTGGAGAATTTGCCCCTAAAAATATATAATAAAAAAATTAAAAATGTGATGCTTTGGATGGTTTAAAGATAGATGGCACTATATTTAAAGGGTAAGCTCACCTTTACAGAAAAATCTGTAAGGTGTACTTACACAGGACCCCCTCCTCGCCCCCCGGTCCCACATGGGTGTCGTCGACCAATCAGCAGCCGCATAGCCCATCCTGTCAGCTATGGAGAATACGCGTGGATGCCAAGGGGATTTTTAAGCCCCGGACTCCTGACGTGGATATACAGTATAGGGGCTTAGAATTGGAGATTGAGGCGGTCCAGGTAAGCGGGACCGGGGGGGGGAGAGGGGGTCCTGTGTAAATTCACCCTTACAGATTTTTCTGTAAGGGTGAATTTATACTTTAATAAACTTGAAAATATGGAGGTAGGAGTGGTGAAAATGTATAGAACTAAGTATGAGTTATGCCCTGTACACACGATCGGTCAATCCGATGAGAACGGTCTGATGGATTTTTCCATCAGTTAACCGATGAAGCTGACTGATGGTCAGTCGTGCCTACACACTATCAGTTAAAAAAACGATTGTGTCAGAACGCGGTGACGTAAAACACAACGACGTGCTAAAAAGTTCAATGCTTCCAAGCATGCGTCGACTTGATTCTGAGCATGCGTGGATTTTTAACCGATGGACGTGCCTACAAACGATCGTTTTTTTTCTATCGGTTAGGTATCCATCGGTTTATTTTAAAACAAGTTTCACATTTTTTAACCGATGGATAAATAACCGATGGGGCCCACACACGATCGGTTTGGTCTGATGAAAACGGTCCATCAGACCGTTCTCATCAGATTGAACGATCGTGTGTATGTGGCATAAGTGTAAAGACAACTGGTAAATATATATAAAATATATATAATATATAATATAGTATAGTATATATAGGGCCGGATTCAGAAAGGACTTACGACGACATATCTCCAGATACGCCGTCGTAAGTCCAAATGTGCGCCGTCGTATCTATACGCTTATTCAGGAAATCAGATACGCCAGATTTTTGGCAAGATACGACCGACGTAAGTCTCCTATGCCGTCGTATCTTGGGTGCATATTTACGTTGGCCGCTAGGGGCGCTTTCGTTGATTTACGCATTGAATATGTAAATGAGCTAGATACGCCGATTCACGAACGTACTTGCGCCCGTCGCAGTAAGCTACGCGGTTTACGTAAGGCGTACGTCTGGCGTAAGTTTACCCCTCATAAAGCAGGCGTAAGTCATGTTAAGGTATGGGCGCGGGAGCAGCTTTGTATATTACGTCTTTTATGTAAATGGGGCTGGGCGTAGGTTACGTTCACGTCGTATGAATGGAGCCAGCGTAACTTAGGGAGTAAATTCGACGTGATTCTGAGCATGTGCGTGCATGCGCCGTTCGTTCGGCCATGCATTTACATGGGGTCACACTTCATTATAATACAACACGCCCACTGCCTTGCTACTTTGAATTAGGCGGGCTTATGCCGGCCCATTTACATTACGCCGGCGTAAATATGGAAGCAAGTGCTTTGTGAATACTCAACTTGCCTCTCAATGTTACGTCGGTGTAGCACATATGAGATGTGCTATGCCTATGTAAAGATGCGCCGATCTCTCTGAATCTGGCCCATAGTATATATAGTATATATAAATATATACTACATTTAACTGCACCTCCAACCATTTGTACAGACGTTACTCTCCTGTTTGAAGGGCACCAAGGATGTTCTGAACTGTCTTGAGTGTATTTAAGAGATTTGACAATATTAGAGTTTTTTAAAAGAGTCATAAGGAAAAAAAATTGTCTAAATGATTGCATGTCAATTTATCCTGAGATAATCATGGGACATGTTCTGCGTGCTTATATTATTGCATATAGTTTCCTTTGCAATATTATAGGATTGTAATTCAAGATCTGGACCTGGTGTGGCAGCACCGTGTGGTTGGCATGCGCAAAAACGCAGCCAAGATACTGATGCGTGGTGTTCCATTAAGAATAATTGCCCATAGAACAGCTCATTCATTTCAATATGGCTGCCATACCCACATGAAAAATAGGGATAGATGTCCCTACTCTTTTTTTAAATTGCTTGTATGAACCAAATAGTGTTGCAGCACCATGCGGTTAGTGCACTCAAATGCAACCCAAATACCAATGCGTGGAGTGTCATTTAGAATTAATAGCACCCTCGCACATCTGCAAAAGTGCATACAATTGATGGTTTGTTTCTTGTAGTAAAAAAAAATTCTCAAGCGCTGTACACACGACCGGGATTCCCGGTGGAATGAAGTCCGCAGGGAATCCCGATGGGAAAACGGAGAACCTGCTTTGTAACTTTCCCTGTGTACACATGAGAGGTTTTCCCGTCGGGAAAACTGCAGGGAGAGCTTTGGCTGGAAAACCCGGCCCTGTGTATGCTCCCTTGCAGTGTTTCCCCATAGGAAAACTGCCGGGTTTAAAACCGCCAGGATTCCTGGCAGGAAAATAGAGAGCAGGTTCTCTATTTTCCCGCCGGCAGTATTCCTGTCGGGGAAACTCTGAGGAAGCATACACACAGCCGGTTTTCTCGGACAAAAGCTCTCTTGGCAGTTTTCCTGGCAGGAAAACCGGTCGTGTGTACGAGGCTTCACACCTTTCCTACTCTATCCAAAACGTATGGGATGTCATTGTATTAATATGTCATGTACAACGGATGAATAATCTTGGAAATACCGGTTCCCTACTGTGTTTTGGAAATATTCAGAAAGCTACTTAATCCGAAACCTTAAAAAAAGTTTTAGCTATACATTTAAATTTTTTATGGAGTTGTTTATTGTTAAGATTTTGTTTTCTAGCATAAATAACCTGTTAAATAAATAAGGTAGGTGAAATTAATACAGACATAAAGTCATGTCTGCAACAATAGTGTCAATTACTTTTTAAACTGCACTTTTGTGATGCTAAAAGCTCCTGACCCTCCACAACTTGAGGCAATCTATTATGCAGACTGCAACACTGCTGCAGCCCAGCCCATGTGCCACTAGGGGAGATTTACTAATGCTGGAGTGTGCAGAATCTGGTGCAGCACTGCATAGAAACCAATCACCTTCCAGGTTTTATTGTCAAAGCTTATTTGAACAAGCTGAGGTTGGGAGCTGATTGGCTACCATGCAGAGCTGCACCAGATTCTAAGGCCCAGATTCTCAAAGGACTTACGACGGCGTATCGCCACGTACGCCGTCGTAAGTCCGAATGAGAGCTGTCGTATCTATGCGCCTGATTCTTAGAATCAGTTACGCATTAATTCGGCTTAGATACGAGCGGCGTAAGTCTCTTACGCCGTCCTATCTTAGTTGTATATTTACGCTGGCCACTAGGTGGCGCTTCCGTAGATTTCCGTGTCAAATATGCAAATTAGCTAGATACGCCGATTCACGAACGTACGTGCACCCGGCGTATCAAGATACGTTGTTTATGTAAGACATACGCCGGCGTAAAGTTACCCCTCATAAAGCAGGGGTAAGTCATGTTAGGTATGGACGTCGGAAACGTACGAACAGCGTCGTATTTCACGTCATTTGCGTAAGTCGTCCGTGAATGGGGCTGGACGTAAGTTACGTTCACGTCAAAAGCATTGACTATTTGCGGCGTAATTTTGAGAATGCGCACTGGGATACGTTCACGGACGGCGCATGCGCCGTTCGTTAAAAGCGTCAATCACGTCGGGTCACAATTCATTACCATAAAACACGCCCACACCAGCCTACTTTGAATTACGCGGGCTTACGCCGGCACAGTTACACTACGCCGCCGTCACTTTGGGCGCAAGTTCTTTGTGAATACGGGACCTGCCTCACTAAGTTACGGTGGTGTAGTGTATCTGAGATATGCTACGCCCGCCTATAGATAGGCGCGTCTACGAGAATCTGGGCCTGAGTGTTCAAGTTTTAGTAAATATCCCCCACTATGTTTGTGTTAGACAGTGAAGCCTCGTACACACGACCGAGGAACTCGACGGGCGAAAAACACATCGTTTTCCTCGTCGAGTTCCGTGCTAGGCTGTCGAGGAACTGGACAAGCCAATTTTCTCCATTCCCGTCAAGGAAATAGAGAACATTCTCTCTTTTTGACTCGTCGAGTTTCTTGACAGTTTCCTCGACGAAAATGTACACACGACCGGTTTCCTCTGCAAAAAAATGTCTCCCAGCAAGTTTCTTGCTGGTTTTTGTCGTGTGTACGAGGCCTGAGGCTGTTTGTAAAAGGGGGTTAGGTACTGGCTTTATACTATTATCCTTTTTGTAGTGAGTGTACACAGGTAGTTTTAAACATGCGTCTGCTAATTGTTTTCACTGTAATGCTGTGTACACACGATCGGACATTCCCACATCAAAACCGTGGATTTTTTCCGACGGATTGTTCGCTCAAACTTGTCTTGCACACACACGGTCACACAAATGTCGGAAATTCCGAACGTCAAGAACGCAGTCACGTACAACACTACCACGAGCCGAGAAAAATTAAGTTCAATGATTCCGAGCATGCGTCAAATTGATTCCGAGCATGCGTAGGATTTTTGTGCATCGGAATTGGCTACAGACGATCGGAATTTACGACAAGAACTTTTGTTACGGAAAAATTGAGAACCAGCACTCAAACATTTGTTGTCGGAAATTCCGGAGCACACACACACGGTCAGATTTTCCAACAACAAGCTCACATCGAACAATTGTTGGAAATTCTGACCGTGTGTACGCGGCATAAGACAATGTTAAAAAGGTGACTGCTGCTTTGACACTGGCACTAGGCGGAATACAATACAGTTGGTGTGTTCAATCACTATAGACTTCTGGTGCCATCTTGGGAATAGGTGTGATTGGACATGGAGTTCCTGGGAGATATCAGTGGTCTTCTTGGGGCACAGGTGTGCTATAGGACCCTTAAGGCCTCGTACACATGACCGAACATGTCTGCTGAAACTGGTCCGCAGACCAGTTTCAGCGGACATGTTCGGTCGTCTGTGCGTCCGACCGGACAATTTTCCGGCGGATCGGACAGGTTTCCAGCGGAGAAATGTTTCTTAGCATGCTAAGAAACATGTCCGCTGGAAGCCTGTCCGTCGGGCATGTTCGGTCGTCTGTACGACTTACCGGACATGTCCGCTCGGCCGAAAGCCCTCGCATGCGTCAAAGTGATTCGAAGCATTGACCTTCCAGGGTCACGCACGTCGCCACGTCATCGTCGCGGCGACGGCGTGGCCACATCACCGTGTATCCTGTACGCAGGGATTTTGGTTCGATGGTGTGTACAACCATCAGACCAAAATCCGGCAGTGGACATGTCCGATGAAAACGGTCCGGTAGACCGTTTTCATCGGACAGTCCGTTCGTGTGTAGGAGGCCTAAGAGGTAGGTGACGATAGGGACAGTGCCCCAATCTAATTACGAAGGGATAGGTGCTGCAGATGTCCCCAACTCCTCATCTGGGAATGGGCTGATAATTGAGAGGCTCTGTGTACAGGAAAACAATGATCCTTTGTAAGGCCTTTCTGTTAAAAGAAGATTCCACTGTTTACTGCGGTCTTCCATCTTCGGAAACAGCAAGGTCTGTGGTAATGGTATGAAAGATACCATGATTAGTTGTTTAAGAAATCCAAGAGTTACAGGGACTTGGAGTTTAAGCAAAACACTCTCGGTTTGTATTTGTATGTGAAAATAGTGAAGACTTGTATCCAAAACCTGTATGTACTGCAGAATATTTTTTCTTCTCTCAGGGTTAATCTATTCTACTCCTTAAAGCATACAAGAGTGAAAGAAAAGCATTTATTTCTCACAGTTTCCTTTTTTTTTCTTTTTGTTGAATACAATTTTCCTGCCAAGTACTGTTGTACTGCGTTGCATTTCTCTTCTGGTAATGCCCCCTGAGAGTCTATATGTTATATGTTCATCACACTTAGTAGTCATGTAAAGGGGGAAGGGGCAGGCCACAGCATGACCATGCAATCTTTAGAGTGCTATTGTAGCATGCTGGAAATAAATTAAACTTGGAGATGTCTGGTGCATACATACACAAGAAGCTACGCACTTAAAACATCCCACAGGTTGCTTAAAATATGCAGTAAGCACTAAAGAGTCTTCCTGTAATATCTATTGTCCTCGTCTAGTAGTTTGGAGTGCTGCCAGATTACAGCATCCTTAACTACCGAATGTGCTGTTTTATTGATGCTGTTCACTAGTGGAAATTCACTTATTCCTGTATAAAAGCAATTGGTCCGTGATTTTGTGATTTTCTATTGTCACAGAATGCCACGAGGAATTATAATAGTCTGCTAAATTACAGTGGGGTATGTTTTCAGTTATAGTATTGATTTTAGGGTAAGGAAAAAAAATCCATTATTGCATTTGCAATCATTTTTCTCAAATACTGTCTGATTGTATTTTTTCTTTTGTCACTTACTTAAGCTGTAAAAATAAATGAGAAAAGAACATTATTCACAATTTTATGCATTCATTTGTTTTATTACTATGGTAATAATATAAGGTATGCATTATAGAAATGAGCCTTGTATATTTATTAATGGTTGGTAGCTCATCTGTATGTATGTATTTTTCAGATCCACTTTACCTGACACATGAGTTGTATGGCCTTAGTCCCGGTTCACATAGTGCATGTCACTCGCCGGCGGTTCACACTGACATCTGCGAACTGCTGCGGGGGTCAATGAAAAGTTAATGACACCCCAAGATCTGTTTGCAAATTGCAGTGCAAACTGTCAAATGGTGCAGGAATCAGATTGCATAGGTGTGAACACCCATGCAATCCAATTCCAGTGTAGACCAAAAAAAGGGTCCTGCACCGTATTTTTGCGAATGCAATGCAATTTCACCCATACAGTTTGAATGGCTGAATTTGCATCGCACAGACATCGCATGTGATCTGCACAGCAATGCGGTGTGAATCACATGCGGTGTCTGCCATTGCACAAGTGTGAACCCAGCCTTAATGTTTAACTATAATTGTTGAATTTGAGTTGCTTTCTGAGGACTATCCCCAAAAAGTGACACAGACAACAATACAAACTTGACAAAAGACCCTCCCCCACTTAATTAAAAGACAAATCAGAATTAAAGGCAAAACTTTTTTTTTTCATTTTGGATAGTGTAAGGAAGGAAAATAGAATTTTAACCCCTGAAAGTTTTCCATCTGAGTTACATTGGAGAGTTTTCCCTTCACTTTCTGCCTAAAGCCAAAAGAGGAAGTAAAAGGAAATTCCTCCAAAGTGATGGAATCTCTGGTTATCACCAGGGTCACCAGAACTATGCCCCAATTTGAATATTTCCCTCTATTATTGTTCTAGTGAGATCCCTAAATTTGAGAATTTCTTTCACTTTCTGGTGATAATGGTAAATATGACAAATACGAAGGGTGAACAAAAATAATTAAAATAACAACCTGATATAGGGTACTTGATATAGGGTACAACCTGACAGGTGTTCTAATCCCTCTCCACTCTATACTTTTCAAAATGTATAAAAAAAAGTTTGACTTAGTTATACTTTAAAGTTTTGACTTGATTTGAGCTTTATTTAATAAACCAATGTTAAAAGCAATATAGCCTGTTTTTTCTTCCGGTTCCAACTTGTAGGAACCTTGAGGTCCTCTACGTGATCTCGTTTTAAAGAGCACTACAGAAAAAGGATCTGATGTGAATGAAAGTAACAGCCCTGATATAATCTAGCTAAAGTGCCTATACTACATGTTAGCATGTTAGCAACAACTTTTAAATGTAATAGTACATCAAGATAAAAGCTCTTTCCCTTAAAAGACAATCTCCCAGATTATTGAGCAGAAGAGGGTCCATCCCCCAGACAGCAATTAGGATATGTGTCAATGGACTTGTTGACTTCAAACAGGTTTTTCATTCCCTTAAATCAGGTCAAATGTAGGTCATAAGGAGGCCAACTGCAGCTAATATGTACCTGTCAGTGATTTCTGAATGATTTCAGAAGCTTCTCAAACTATTCTCATACCAATCACATTAAACATGCCCACATTTTTTAACAAAACTCTTTTAATTGTTTGTAATTCAATTGTACTTTAAGTTACATAGGGCTCATTGTACTAGCTACTGATAAAAACCTGAAATCTAGCCACAGAGGTGCTTTATTGTATAAATATTTTAATCATATAGATTTAATAATAATAATCATAATTTAGATTTAAATAAACAAACAATGTCTTGTGCCTTTTGTTTGACTGCAACATCAACTCTAATGCCACGTACACACGATCAGGCTTTTGCCCTGCCAAATCACATCACATACGATCGGAATATCCGATGGAAAAAGTCTGCCTGACTTTTTCCATCGGAAATTCCAATCGCGTGTACGCGGCATAATGAAGGTTTATTTCAGCTGTGTGCTTGTTACTAATGTAGCCCTATTGCATGTCTCACATCTTTTTTAGATGGGAACGAGGGACATCTATTAGCAAAAATATGTAAGCATAGGACACATCACCTGCCATGCCCCCTTAAATTGGAATTATAAAAAATAAAAATAAATAGCTTTTTTTTTTACAACTACTATTCCCTTATTTTGTTTTTTAAAATAAAAAAATGCAGCAATTTAGGGCCAGATTCACGTACAGCGGCGCAAATTAAGTTACTCCAAACGTATATCATTTAAGTTACGGCGCCTTAATTTTGTGACTTAAGTGCCGTATCCACAGCGCATTTGTGCCCAAATATGCGCCAGTGCGACGTAAATACCGAGGCGTAAGGCGGGGTTATTGCAAGTGGGAAGGAAGTGGGCGTGCTCCATTGAAATGAGCCGTGACCCCATTCAAATGAAGTGCCGGCCGTGCTGCGCATGCGCGCACGAATCTGCACCTCACTGGGCATGTGCAGAACTCGGCTCGGCGCAATCAGTGAGATAGGAAAAAGGCCAAGCATACTTAGTTTGAGAATCGCCCCAGATAAACACACTTCCCTTGAAAAAGTACATCCCTGTGTTTCCCTTCCTAAAGCAAGTGTCTTTTGCTCTGTTGTCTGTGGCTGTTTGTTGGTGAGTGTAGTGTTATATTAAAGCTTTATTGTAGTAGGAGGTTGTAGTAGGTGTGTGTATTTTCTGAGTGTTTTTTGTGTCTGTTTCTTCTGTGTTTTTTGTTTGAATTTGTATTAGCTGTCTGCTTGTGTTTTTGTTTTTTTGCTGTCTGATTTTTGTGTGTGTCTGTTCTGTGTCTTTTTGGCTGTCTGTTCTGTGTCTTTTTGTCTGTTTGTTCTGTGTGTTTTTGTGTTTGTTTGTTCTGTTTGAATGTTGTGTCTGTTGCTGAGTGCTGTGTTGTGAGATGGCACCTAAGAGAAGAAAATTTAACTTCTCGGTGCGAGAGAAGCACTTGCTGGCCAGGGCGATCACCCAATTTGGGAGATTTTTGCATGGCCCTGACAGCCGGGACGTCACCCCGGCCAGGAAGAGGGCAATAATCAAAGAGATTACTGATCGGATCAATGCGGAGGGGGGGGGAGACAAGGACCCCCAGTGGGATTCAGAAGACGATCAATGATCTGGGGAGTTTGGTCCGTGAGAAGATGGCTAAGCAAGCAGCCCATGCCAGGGACACTGGAGGAGGTCCACCTTGCACCATAAGGTGGACTGAGGAGGAACGTGCTGTGGCCCGGTGCTTCCATAGCCAACAAGTGGTGGGCCTGCCTGGCTTTGAATCTGATGATCCTGTGAGGACAGGTAAGTATTTTTTGATTTCCATCTGGTGAGTAGCATGTGTGGGTGGGGGAAGGGAATATGTGCCAAGTGTGTGGATCCTCCAACCTGTGTATGTTTTGTGTCCTCCACAGATGGCCAGGAGATTGCTGGCCCATCAGGCCAGGAGGTTGCTGGCACATCAGGCCAGGAGGTTGCTGGGCCATCAGGCCAGGCTGCACCACCCCCAGGACAACAGGCTGCTGAGGAGCCCCAAGAAAGGCCGGAGTCCCCAGGGCAGGGGAGTGGCCACACCTCACCTCAGGAGGAGGTTCAGGGGAGGAGGTTCAGGGGGAGCAGGTTGAGGATGATCCGATGGAGCTTGCCAGAGAAGTGATGTTGTGTTGGGATGAGGATTCCCTTGTGGCTGACAGCAGTCAGGCCACCATCAGGGGTAGTCCCTCCCACTCCTCCCCCAACAGGGCTGCCCCCCAGGGGGATCCCCTGCTCTCAGGCCACAAGCCTCAGCTGGAGGCAGTCAGGCCACTATCAGGGGTAGCCCCTCTCACTCCTCCCCCAACAGGGCTGCCCCCCCAGGGGGCTCCCCTCCTCCCAGGCCACAAGCCTCAACTGCAGGCAAGAAGGCCACCCAGAAGACCAGGGGGGTGGCCGAGTTCCTGCCTGCAAATCTGCAGAGGGACCAGGCCTGTCAGACACACCATCTGGGTCAGGTCACCCGGACTTTGGCCCAGATGGAGGAGAGCCTGGCCTCCATCAAGGAGTCAGTCAGTGACGTGGGCACACATACTGTCTCTTTTATAAATTGCTTTTCTGAGCTGCAGGCCGCCACAACAGGCGTGGCCCTTGAGGTGACTGCCCTGACCCAGGCTGTCCAGGACAACACCCAGGCTCTCCAGGCCCTCACTCTGGGCCTGACCAGGATCGCCGTGGCCTTGGAGGGCAGGCCAGCAGGTGGGCAGCCACCCGGGGAGTCTCCCCGGGAGTCTCCCCCATGAGTCTCCCCTGAGGGGCCGTGGCCGTGCCCGTGGCCGGCCCAGGCGTAGCTCACGCCGCCGCCATTGAGATTTTGGGTGTACTTTTCATTTTTTTTTCTGATTTTTTTTTGTAATTCTGATTTGTTTTTTTGTGTGTGAATGATGTATGAATGTGGGGGTGACATTCCTGGTGAAAAAGGGTGTCACCCTCAGTTGTGGTGGATTAGGGATCCCCAGGACCAGGGAGAAGTGATCCCAGGTCCGTGTGAAAGGTGTATGAATGCACAGTGACATAATTGGAGCCGCGGCGTGGCGTTACTGCTCTCTAATACCATGTGATTTTCTAGGGTCCAATCCAATTAGATGTGCATGTGATGTGTCTGTGCTAGGGACCACAGTGGGTGTGCATTCATGCATTCTCATTGTGCCATGTTTAATGTGTGTGTTTACTGTGCAAAGATGCCTTCTGCGAGGCGTCTCCTGGCTGCTGTGCCCTCAGCAGACCGGGTAGAGTTGGTTGGGGGGGGACTGTCTGGTTCAGGGGGTCAGGTCATCACATATGTCAATCTCCAGGCCCCTTCTCACTGTGAAGTTGTGCAGCATGCAACATGCCCCGATGATCTGGCACACGAAGTTTGGGGAATACAACAGGGTACCCCCAGACTTATCCAGGCATCGGAAACGGGACTTCAGGAGGCCAAATGTGCGTTCCACCACTCCACGGGTAAGTATGTGTGCAGCATTGTATCTTTCCTCTCCTGGGGTTTGGGGGTTCCGGTATGGAGTCATAAGATGGGGTCCCAGTGCATATGCAGAGTCACCTGGAAGGGAAAAGACAGGAGGATGTTAGTCATGCATGTGCCCCTTGTGATGTCTGCATCATGGGGGGGGACAGTCATACCTGACACCCATGTCACTCACCAACCAGCCAGCTGTCCCCATACACATTCTGTTCAAATTCTCTGGAGATGTTGCTGTGACGGTATATGTAGCTGTCATGGCTGGATCCTGGGTGTTTGGCACAGACATGCCATATGAAGTATTGGGCATCCACTATCACCTGTACATTGATTGAATGCCAATGCTTCCGATTGCGGTACATGTGCTCTGTCTCATGGGGGGGCTGTAGTGCCACATGTGTGCAATCAATGGCCCCGATGGTGCGTGGGAATCCTGCAATTTTGTAAAAATCTGTAATTGTCTTCATTCGCTGGACCTCCTGGGAGGGTTTGATGATTTGGTTGGCCATGCGTCTCAGGATTGCAGGGACAACCTGGTGCACACATCTGCTAATGGAGGATTGTGACATCCCAGCCACACCTCCACTTGTGCGCTGAAAAGAGCCACTAGCCAGGAAATGCAGTGTTGCCAGTACCTTGATCAGTGGCTCCACTGCATGTGAGCGGTGTGTTGGGCTGGTGAGGTCATCCTGCAGGATTGTGGTTATTTCCAGGATGGCTTCGCGGCTGAATCTGAAGGTGCGACACACCTCTGCTTCCCCCATGGCAAAGACATCTAGGCGTGTGTGGTATACCCTCTCCTGTGCCCTCCTCCTCCTCCTCCGTTCCCTCCTCCTTCTTTGCGCCTCTAAAGTCACTAGTATCGTTATGAGCATGGATGCCCCTGGCATGTTGGCAGACAGATTGTAGTCCGGCAAGTGTGTGTGCTCAGCTCTTCCTTAATGGTGTTGCTTTAGCTGACCTTTACACGGCTGGAGAAAAGTTAAATCACCTTTTATAAAGTGTAAAATTACTCCGGGAAACTAACAGATGCGCACAGGGCGTAGCCTACGCCGCACACACTTAATTTTGTGGATCGCCTTATCTCCCTCATTTGCATCTTTGCCTAGCAAAACAATGGTATGTCTAGCGTATTTTGCACTCGAAGAAGCACCGGTGTAATTGTTTTAGGTAGGACGGAAAAAAATGTTTTTCAGGCGTATTTCGTTTTGAGGATCAGGCGCAAAAATACACGTGGCGCAAATTTCAATTACGCCGCGCATCTCGAGAAAAGTTGGCGTAAGTCCTTTGTGAATCTGGCCCTTAGAAACCAAAATAAGGGACAAATGAGGAGGAAAGAGGAACTTTGTGCCAAGTCAGGGACAGTCCTTCGAAAATAGGGTACAGTTGGAAGCAATGCTATGGTGAAGCAGGCAGACACATTTTAAAGGTATATGACTCTTCAGCTACCAAAAAACGATAATACAAAAGTCTCCTTAAGCTCTAGGATTCTAGGGATATCGCAGACTTGTGGTTTTATAGCATAACAGCAATGGAGAGGTTCCTGTGTTTTCTCCTACTCAGAAGTCTCTTGCGACCTCCATGAGGGGGACTTCTACAGTCTGTTACCTCTAGACCCTAGCACACTAATGCAGCCAATATCTTCAGGGATATTGGCTGCATTAGGCCCAAAAGCTGTCTCAACTGCCTATATTTTCTTTTTAAAGTGAAGCTTTTGTACCTTGCCACCTGTCAAACCTGTGTTGCACAGAGCCGAGTGCAGTCTGAAACTCCTCCTCAGCTCTGTGCTACAGACCTGATAGGTGTAGCTGCTCAAAGCAGACTCCTTTATGCTAAATAAAAAAGCCTGTGCACACCTGAGTGGTGCCAGCTACATGTCTGAAGAGGTGAAAGAGCCATGGAAGAAAGTGGTATAGGGGGGATTTTTGCAGAGCTTGTATGGGTGAATAATTTGTGCAGAGGTAGAGAGCTGTAGAAGGGAGCAAGGAAGGGGGGATTTGTGAAGAGGTGAGAGAGCTCTGCAGGGAAAGGTGATGGGAGTTGGTTATGAAGAGACAACTCTGGGAAGGTTAAGGGTCTGGTGCATAAGAGGTGAGAGCTGGTTAAGGTGGGAAGATGTACAAGGGCAAAAGCTGGGAAAGGGGGAATTTGTGCAGAACGTCAGATCTTTAGAGGAGGAAAATTTGTACAGAGCAGAGAGCTATGAAGGACAAGGACCGGTTGTACAGAGGTGAGAGCTGTGGAGAGGGGTGGGTTGTCATGCAACAAATGATGAAAATAACTTACATAGCGTGATAACATATGAACAGTGTTGTTTATTAAAAGTAGGATAAAACTCACATGTTAAACGCTCATCATAGGCTTGTCAAATGTTAAGGTACCAAAAGCGATGTTGTGGATGGGTCCACCCGATGCGTTTCGAATAGGAAATGTCCCAGATGACGACTTTTCTAGTCGAAACGCATCTGGGGGACCCATCCACAACATCGCTTTGGGTACCTTAACATTTGACAAGCCTATAATGAGCATTTAACGTGTGAGGCAACGTACACACGGTTGATCCATCCGATGAGAATGGTCCGTTTTCATCGGTTCACCGCTGAAGTAGACTGATGGTCTGATGTGCGTACACACCATAGTTCCAAAAACCGATTGGGTCAGAACGCAGTGACGTAAAACACACGACGTGCTGAAAAAAACGAAGTTCAATGCTTTCAAGCATGCGTCGACTTGATTCTGAGCATGCACGGGTTTTGAACCAATGCTTTTGTGTACTAACCATCGGTTTGGACCGATGGTCAGCCGCCCATCGGTTCGATTTTAAAGCAAGTTCTAAAACTTTGGTCTGAAGGACAAAAGTCTGATGGGCCGTACACACAGTCGGTTGAAACTGAACTTCAGTCCGTTTTCATCGGTTTGGACCGGTCATGTGTACGCGGCCTTAGTTTTATCCTACTTTTAAATAACAACACTGTTCATACGGTATCACGATATGTGAGTTCTTTTCATTATTTCTTTCATGGCATGTGGTTACCGAGCCTCTATGAATTTATGATTTACACTGAGATTTGGGATCATCAAGATTTGGATCCAGGACCAGCTGTTTAGATCAGGTTGATCGATACAAGCCTTTGGTGACTTGGGTGGTGTATACCTTCCCTAGTCATTTATACTTGGTAAGCCCCCCTTTTTTAACATTGGTGGTGACACTTCTGTCAAGCTGTTGTTCCATCTTCAAGATCTCCTTATGGTGAAGCCATCTTTATCCACATTTATTTGGACTCTAGTCACTTCATGCACTTTCCTGTGGTGAAGTCACCCTTATTTCCATTAGTTTGGATTCCAGTCACTGTATGCACTTTTTCAATTCATTGTCATTATTTGTAAGCCTTTATTATATGTTGGCACACTAATATGTTTATTAAGGTCACATGGTGACACTTTAAGATTTAGTCATGTATTAATATATACAGATTTGGTTTGTTATCTTTAGATGTGGGTTCTTTCCATATCCTTACACAGGTATTAGTGCTACATTGTTCCACTTTATCTAATTTTGCTCTATTCCAAAGTTGTGTGGCGGCTTATATTTGTATTATACAGAGCGCAGTTTATTCTCTATATATTTTTGGACTAATTTATTGTAGAGTTAAAACCCAATTCTTTTTTTTCCCCATTTGTGCCCCATTGGGAGGTCCCATAGATACAACAGGAAGTGAGAGGGAAATTCCCTCAGTCAGTTGTCACCAGAACTGGTGTCCCCATTAGAAGATTTTTAGAACAGCTTGAAGATTGAGCAGAGACACCAGGGCATCCTCCAGAATATAGTTGGTGTAACGGGATTTCCTTGATAGCCAGTCAAGTCCTGCCTTAAAAGACAAACAAGATTGTAAAACCTTGAATTGGACAACCCCCCTCAGTTTTTATAGTGCAATTCAAGGCCATTAGCCACGGCAAAGAAAGGTAATTGGGGCCTTATGGATTTTCTGGTCATCACAGTGTTTTAGAAGGCTAGGGAGAGTTTGCAAAGGGTAGACTAACTTGGCAAAGGTTACCATTTTAATGAGGTGGCATCTTCCATAGAGTGAGGCCCCGTACACACGACCAGTTTCCTCGGCAGAATTCAGCTTCCGACCGAGTTTCTGGCTGAATTCTGCCGAGAAACCCGGCCGTGTGTACACTTTCGGCCGAGGAAGCCGACGAGGAGCTCGGCGAGGAAATAGAGAACATGTTCTCTATTTCCTCGTTGTTCTATGGGAGCTCTCGCCCCGCCGAGGTCCTCGGCGGCTTCAGTGCTGAACTGGCCGAGGAACTCGATGTGTTTGGCACGTCGAGTTCCTCGGCCGTGTGTACGAGGCTTGAGAGATGAAGGGTAGCCTATGCTTCCAACTCCTGTACAATCTTAGTGATGAAAGGGGGATAATGAAGACTATATAAAGAGGAAGGTTCCCTGCCTATGTGTATGCCAAGATATGTGATATACTGTTTAGCAATTAGAAAAGGGGATGATGTAGACAAAGGCGTGCAAGGGTGCCCAAAATTACTATTTGCTTCCCTGAGAGCAGGGATTTATTAGTGAATCAAGCCGTGTAATATTTAATGGCTACACATCTACAGTACATAGGAGACCTCATTTTACAGACACAAAACCTCATGGGACATCATTTTCTTTTATTTAAAGCGTAACTCCACTTTTGTTGAGAAAAAAAACTTCCCCCCTGGTTGATCTATGTACATTGCAAGGATTTTAACAAACTTTGATGCAAATTCCTACCTTTTGTTATTTCTTAGGAAATCCCTGTTTGTTCCTTTGTGCCTCTGGGCTAAGTAGGTCTAATGGGAGTGGTTTCATAATTATCTATCAGCTGTGCACCTGCACAGCATCAATGAGGAAATCTGATGAGCCTGCATCCCTTTAGACTTGTTCCTATTGAAAGTATCTCACCAAAAATTGTATTTTTGTGGCAGGGGATGCCTGAAATGTGACTTGTATCTTAGGCAGACTTCTTGGAAAATTGGTGAGCCAATCACACAAGCAGGAAATTATGGGCCTGATCCTCAAAAAGGATACGCCGGCGTATCTACTGATACGCCGTCGTATCCCTGTTTCTATCTATGGAACTGATCCATAGAATCAGTTTCACATAGATAGGCAGAAGATCCGACATGTGTAAAGGACTTACACTGTCGGATCTTAGGATGCAGTACCGCAGCCGCAGCTGGGGGCATTTCTCGTCGAAATTTCCTGCTTCGGGTATGCAAATTAGCACTTACGGAGATCCACAAAGCTTTTACGCTTTGTTTTTTCTCCGTAAGTATTAGTTTGCTGTCGCAAAATTAGGGCTGCTTTTACAAGGCCTAAACTGTTTACACCTTGTAAAAGTAGACCCTTCTACCCCGCGTCGCTGTTATTTTTATTTATTTTTCTTTAAATTTCCCGCCGCAACTCGTTTTTTTTTTTTACGCCCGTCGCGATTCTCAAAACCCGGCGCAACGTAAAACCGCGCAAAGCACGTTGGGAAAATGACGTTGGGAGCATGCGCAGTACGTCCGGGACTTGGCCCATTAAATTAGGAACGCCTTGCGCCGGACGGATTTAAGTTACACCGCTCAAAATTTCTAGGTAAGTGCTTTGTAAATCGGGCACTTAGATAGAGATTTTGCGGCGGTGTAACTTAAATAGGGAAAATTACGTTCCGCCGGGTTTTTGTGGATCAGGCCCTATGTTTCTGGGGAGTGGTCAGTACACACTCTGGGGCAGATTCACAAAAGAGATACGACGGTGTATCTCCTGATACGCCGTCGTATCTCCTGATACGCCGTCGTATCTCCTGATACGCCGTCGTATCTCTGAGATACGACGGTCGTATCTATGCGCCTGATTCATAGAATCAGGTTACGCATAGATCTCCCTAAGATCCGACAGGTGTAAGTGACTTACACCGTCGGATCTTAGGCTGCAATTCTAGGCCGGCCGCTAGGTGGCGATTCCATTGCGGACGGCGTAGAATATGCAAATGAGTCGTTACGCCGATTCACGAAAGTACGATTTGCCCGTCACAGTAAATGTACGCTGTTTCCGTAGAGATACGCGGCGTAAAACTAAACCTGCCCTCTAGGTGGTCTAGCCAATGTTAAGTATGGCCGTCGTTCCCGCGTCGAATTTTTAAATTTAACGTCGTTTGCGTAAGTCGTCCGTGAATGGCGCTGGACGCCATTTACGTTAACGTCGAAACCAATGATGTCCTTGCGACGTCATTTATCGCAATGCACGTCGGGAAATTTTAGGGACGGCCCATGCGCAGTACGTTCGGAGCGGGAACGCGCCTAATTTAAATGATACACGCCCCATTTGAATTAGGCGGGCTTGCGCCGGACGGATTTACGCTACGCCGCCGCAAGTTTACAGGCAAGTGCTTTGTGAATCAAGCACTTGCCCGTAAAACTTGCGGCGGTGTAACGTAAATGTAATACGTTACGCCGCCGCAGAATAAGGAAATTCTACGTGAATCTGCCCCTCTGTGTACAAAACAACTCCAGGTAGCCATATTGCAATACATTTAATTACAGATTGAAAAGGAAAGGTAATTTTTAATAACATGCACTTACAGTTTGACTTGTGTCGCAATTGTATATGCTATATTATTTTTCCGTTATTTGCTATTTTTTCCCCACAAATGTGTAGTTACCCTTTAAATGCATGTATAAAGAACTTTTCAATCTTCTAACTTAATTTTACATGTTCTCTGTATTTTTCTCTCATATAATGACTTACCTTTTTATATAAGATAATTAACAAAGAATATCACGAAAATGAGAAGTCCACACGATGACTAGGTTAATCTAAAATAAAAAGACTACAGTTCCATCCCTAATTCTAGCAGAGTTTTCTTTTCAGATAACAAACTACAAAGGATCCTTCCACATGATGTTTCTTATATCCTAACCTCAGACAACCTATTAGAAAGGTATGGACAGTCATTACACCTCTGTACAGAATGCCAGCGAAGCAATAGACAAGATTAAATTGCATAGGGAAAATGGTAAAAGGGATTCTGCCAGAGTGAACATCACATACTGTCTGACAATGAACACAGATGTGTGCTCCGTAGTTTCTTGCTGTTGCATGGCCACATTCATTATAAAAAGCTGCAGTTTTCATTAAGGGATAGCAATTGTTACAAGATTAAAACTATTCATTTAGTGCATCCCGTTCCTATCATTAAAACTGTACAATTAATGAAATTGCATACCAGACATTTCATTTAATGCATTGCACTACATGTGAAAAGAGATATTGATCTTGCAATCAACAGTCATTAACATGTATAATTCAACATTTTTTTTTATTAGATCACAATCGGTTAATGTAAGCGTCACATGTATTTATTAAATATAGTTTTTATTTTAGCTGCCTTAGATTGTCAGTAGCATTACCTGTACATTCCAAGAACTAAAATAAAATACATCCTACCATCTTACTGGAAAATGTTCCATTGCAGTGATTTAATATTTCACCATGAAACTAGTAACTAGTAACTTTTACTCTTGGTACCTAAAGTGGAACTTCACCCTAAAGGGGAAGTTCCACTTTAGCACTATATGCCCCCCTCTTCTGTTCTTTTTTTGGCGAGGGACCTGACAGGTACCCACTCCCATTTTGGGATGGATCACTGCAGTCCTACCCTTTGAAACCTTCTGGAACACGCCACAGCTCCCAGAATGGACCATCCATGAAGTGGAGCATGATACAAAAAATGGAGATAAATGGACAGCCGCACTCCAGGGAAACTTAAAAAAGTAGTCTTTTATTCATAAAAACAGGACATTTTTTGGATTTGCATGTCCCGTTTTTATGAATAAAAGACTGCTTTTTTAAGTTTCCCTGTCCATTTATCTCCATTTTTTGTATCCTGCCTTGTGCATTGCCAGCACGTTGGACTCCTGAGAGGCTCCTCTAATTGTCTGCAGAGATCCACCTGGAGCGGTGATCCCTCTTTCCCATGAAGTGGAGCATGGTTTGTGCATGCACAGTGGGAAACTGGCTGTGAAGGCACAGGAATCACAGGCAGATGCCCTCAGTAAACATGAAGGGGCCAGGGAGGAGCCTGAAAACAGGCGAAGAACTGGTTCAGATGAGCCTGGTGCTGGACCCCTGGACAGGTGAGGGTCCTTTTATTAAAAGTCAGCATCTACAGATTTATGACAGAGAGAAACAGATAGGGTAGAAGCCCATAGCACTGGGGACACAGAAGACAGTAATCATCATAGTGCAGTCTTTGGACAGAGAGGAACAAATTGTAAAGTGCAGCAAATACAAGTAAGAGACATCCCAAGATCCCAGGGGATCACTTATTTGTCAGAATATATTAGACACTTTGACCATACTGAATGCATTGATAAGGAGCGCTCAAGCGGCAAAGTTTACTACCACTTTAAGTGGTGTGGGGACAGAGGTTGCAAATGTCAACTGCTCCTGCGTCTTTCTTTAGTACTGACTTCATTTTGCAAACTTCTGCACTAGGTTATATGACATGTCAGAGCCACAAAGGAAACCGCAAAGGGTTGTGATCACCAGTCCAAGAGGAGAGCAGGTTTTTTATGCTGTATAATGATCAGCAGCTGTAACTACCTATGGATACTGCTTTAAAAGAGCGGCTCTACAGTGGGCTACACAGTATCATGCAATATATATCAAAGTTTGTCCCGGGACCAGAAAAACCCTGAGGCCCCGTACACACGACCGAGTTTCTCGGCAGAATTCAGCCAGAAACTCGATGGGAGCCGTATCCTGCAGAGGAAACCGGTCGTGTGTACACTTTTGGCCGAGGAAACTGACGAGGAACTTGTCGAGCCAAATA
The DNA here is from genome assembly GCF_905171775.1 of Rana temporaria. NCBI lineage: Eukaryota > Metazoa > Chordata > Amphibia > Anura > Ranidae > Rana > Rana temporaria. The sequence continues at coordinate 229,293,555 of NC_053489.1, forward strand.
GAGAACATGTTCTCTATTTCCTCGTTAGTCAATGGGGAAACCTGGCTCGCCGAGATCCTCGGCGGCTTCACAAGGAACTCGACGAGCAAAACGATGTGTTTTGCTCGTCGAGTTTCTCGGACGTGTGTACGGGGCCTAAGTATTGATTTCCAAGGCATGATATGCCATTCTGTTACATAGTACATTTGCATTTTTGTATTACACAAGTATTTGCAGGGGACAAAGCAGCCTGACAGCATAAGGTGACAGACATACACCCTGCATAATAAAACAATAATAAATCAATATTTGTTAAATTCAAATGTATTGTCCATGTTGTATAGATTTACTGTACATGCTGTACATTATGTGTATCGTGCAGGTATATCATTGTGGTATGAAATTGTTTTTATCTGGCTTCAGTATAGTTAATTTGTGTTACTTGCAGAAGATCTCTATGCATACTAAAGTCTGTCAGCAATTGGAGTGTGAACTTAACTTTTATCCATATTGTTTTTAGAAACACTAGGGATAATGTCAGCATCACTTAAACCGCAGTGTAAATTAAACACTTTAAAAGTACTGGGAATTGTACTTTTGATGAATTCTCCCTGGTTTGCATCTCCATAGAATAAAATGTACCATTCCAGAAGTGCATTAAAACAACATTTAATTGTAATGAAGGGTGTCTTTGGAGGTGAAAAGTTTTTTTTTAAGTATTAAAAATGTCAATCAACTCTTCCAACAGTTTTGTTCTAAGAAAAGGGGTGAATTGTACCCAACTACACAGTACACTAAAATGCTCAAACCCTATAGCTATCAAAGGGACAAATATGATTGAGTCTTTCTGAATGATATGTATGACTTAGTAGGGCAATTGTATTGAAGAAACCTATGTAGGTGTGAGATGTGTGTAATAACAATAATAAAAAAAGTATAAAGCATACAATATTTTCATTCCATGAATGGTGCATTATGTAATTAACATAGGTACACAGTATTAAAATAAAAACTATATACACATTAGTAATAATAAAACCTGAATAGAAGAAAGTCTATGTATTATTCAAAATAACCCATGACTGCTTTTTGGACAGATGGGTGGCCTCCATGGTTGATAGCTGACTAGCCAAGTAAAGTTAGTAGTGGTAGGCCATGCTCTCTATATCTCCTAAACATGGCAGTGCAATATCGCTTCCTTTAGTGGGCTTTGCAGCAGGTGCTTGGTGTTTTGGCCTGCAGTGCTAAATTCCTGATAGAAAGGCACAATCCAATTACAATGGAAATTAAAACCTTAAAATGCATACAGGAAAACAGGCTCATTGTACAGTACTTGAGTTTTTTGTCCCTGCAATGCTACAGTGCGACAGTGTATAAAGGCTCATACACACGATAGGTTAAACCGATGAAAACGGTCTGATGGACCGTTTTCATCGGTCCAAACCGATCGTTTGTGGGCGCCATAGGTTATTTAACCTTCGGTTAAAGAAAAGCAAACTTACTTTAAAATTTCACCGATGGATTGCTAACCGATAGGTCAAAACCGATCGTTAGTATGCAAAAGCATCGGTTAAAAACCCACGCATGCTCAGAATCAAGTCGACGCATGCTTGGAAGCATTGAACTTTGTTTATTTCAGCACGTCTTCGTGTTTTACGTCACCGCGTTCTGACACGATCGTTTTTTTAACTGATGGTGTGTACGCACGACGGACCATCAGTCAGCTTCATCGGTTAACCTAGGACAAGTGTCCTTCAGATCATTTTCATCGGATGGACGGCTCGTGTGTACGAGTCTTTAGTCTACCTCTAACCCAGCCTGGTGATCTGAGAAACTCTGCTTAGTAGTCTGTACAAATAATACTCAATTCAATATATACAGTAAATAGCCACTATTATTAGCAGTGAAAAAATGCATAGAGAAAAAAAAGAACTAAAAGAGATAAGATATAAAAAAGATATAAAAAAGAAACAGAGTCCCCTTAACTAAACCCATCTATTTAACTATTTCAATTATGTTCAAGGTACGCAGTGAATTAATAAAAAAAAGAAAAACTTGCGTTTTTTGCAAATTAGTGCAAATTAAATGTTTGGAGAAGCAGCACTCAAACCATGCGAATACAAGACTAAATAATTATAAGGAAAAAAAAGGTTTCCTATCCCTTTAGGAAAAAATGTGAATCAATAGCACATACAGTATATTCCAACTCCAACTTCCAGATCCAGGTATTCGTGCCATAGAATTAAATCACATACTGTATGTTAATGAATAATAATAAAATGTGCTCAAATGTTTCAACATATCAATCAAGTTAAAGTGCAAAGAAAAAATACAATAACTTGATATGCCGTGATCTTCGGTATGATCTACTGCCATCTTCTGTGCTTCCAACACCACTGTGTGCACACACTCATTACCAGATGATAATGACTTCTAAGTTAAATAAGTTCTTCAGTGCTTTTGAAATTAATATCAGGGTATCCATAGAAAACTGCATCCATACCACTCAGGCTGGGTTCAAGTGTGACCGTCTCTCAATGGGCGACCACGGTGCGGATTGAAAAAGGGTCCGGTGCATCCTTGGGTCCGGTTCAGGTGTGAATTTAGGCCAAAATTTGTACCTGAATTACACCTGAACTGTTGTACAGGAACGCACTGTATGAACCCGCGGCTGCACATGTGTGATCCCAGCCTCAAGGATAAAAAGATAATACAATCCAGACTAAATGAAAAGTAGGAGACATGCTTGCGCCAGTGGGCGTGATGAGGCTTCATGTTCTGTAGAGAAATTAGGGCCAGATTCACATAGAATTGCGGCCGTGTAACGTAACCCGTTTACGTTACACCGCTGCAAGTTTTCAGTGTAAGTGCCCGATCCACTTACCTGTAAACTTGCGGCGGTGTATCGTAAACACATCCGGCGCAAGCCCGCCCAATTCAAATGGGGCGGGTACCATTTAAATTAGGCGCGCTCCCGCGCCGGACGTACTGCGCATGCTCCGTTCGCAATTTTCCCGACGTGCTTTGCGCGAAATTACGGCGGCGCGCCGTGTTTGTGAATCGCAACGTGCGTAACGTACTTACGCCGAAAAAAAGAAAATTCAAAAGCGACTCGGGAACGACGGGCATACTTTAACATGGTGGAGTAATTTTACACCATGTTAAAGCACCCCTAACTTTGCGACGGGAAACTAAGACTTGCGCCGACGTAACGACGGGAAAAACCTTTGTGGATCGCCGTAACTGCTAATTTGCATACCCGACGCTGGAATACGACGCAAACTCCACCCAGCGGCGGCCGAGGTACTGCATCCTAAGATCCGACGGTGTAAGTCAATTACACCTGTCGGATCTTAGGGGCTATCTATGCGGAACTGATTCTATGAATCAGCCGCATAGATAGAACAAGAGATACGACGGTGTATCAGGAGATACGCCGTCGTATCTGTTCTGTGAATCTGGCCCTTAGTTTTTTTGTGTTTTCACTTCATTGTTATGTTGACACATTTTAGCACATTATATTATTGTTCATTTACATACGTGATTTCATTCTACTGCACTAATATTTTTATGAGCTGGAGTATATGTGCTATTGATTAACGTTTTTTCTTAAAAGGATAGTGCACATTTTTATTATTATGCCATGAATGAATACTGTCACAATTGCTTGTGCTCTCTACCAAACTGACAAGCCACCAAAGCTGGTGTCAAAACTGATCACATGTGCAATACTATGACACGTGTAGATCAAACAGAGGCTGAGGCCGGGTACACACGGGCAAACATGTACGATGAAACCGATCCGTCGGACCGTTTTCACCGTACATGTCTGCCCGGGGACTTCTGTACGATGGCTGTACTAACCATCGTACAGAAGTCCGCGCGTAAACGTCATTCGACGCATGCGAGGGACGGCGGGCGCTCGGACATGTACGGTAGGTCTGTACTGACGACCATACATGTCCGAGCGGGCAGGATTCCAGCGGACGGTTTTAAAACAAGTCCTGGAATATTTGCCCGCTGGGAAAAGGCCCGGCGGGCAAATGTTTGCTGGAATTCTGCCCGCTCGCGCCTTCACACGACCAAACATGTATGCTGAAACTGGTCCGCGGACCAGTTTCAGCATACATGTTTGGTCGTGTGTATTGGGCCTAAGATGGCAACTTTCTTGGCTGTAAAGGAAAATAAGGTTTAGTTCTGCTTTAACCACTTTCCCACCGCGCTATAGCGAAAATACTGCTACAGCGCGGTAGAGTTATTCTGGGAGGACGTCCCTGGGACGTCCTCCCAGAATCCTTCACTCGCGCGCCCCCTGGGGCGCGCTCCCGCAATCGCATCACGGATCGCGGTAAATTGCCACTGGTAGCGGCCGTTTACCACGTGATCGCTCTGTCAAATGACGGAGCGATCACTTGTAAACAAACCAGCATCATGTGATGACTCCGGTTCCTCCCTCTCCTCTCTGTACCGATCGGTACAGTGCGAGAGGAGAGGGGGGGGAGCGGGTGGCAGCAGCAGCACTGTGGGCTGGATCTGTGACAAATGCAGTCACAGATCCAGCCATCCCTCCCTGCGCAATACTCTGCAATACCCCCCATACTGTCTGCAATACCCCCCATACTGTCTGCAATACCCCCCATACTCTGCAATACCCCCCATACTGTCTGCAATACCCCCCATACTCTGCAATACCCCCCATACTGTCTGCAATACCCCCCATACTGTCTGCAATACCCCCCATACTCTGCAATACCCCCCATACTCTGCAATACCCCCCATACTCTACAATACCCTCAATACTCAATAATAACCCTCAATACTTCACAATACCCCAATACTCCGCAATTCCCTGCAATACTCCAATACCTTGCAATACGTCGCCTTTGGGGTTTTTTAAGTAGCGAAGTTTGGCGCAATTCCACGAGCGTGTGCAATTTTGAAGGGTGACATGTTAGGTATCTATTTACTCGGCGTATCTTCATCTTTCATAGTATGCAAAAACATTGGCTAACTTTACTGTTTTTTTTTTTTTAAGCACAAAGCAGTTTTTTTTTTAAAAACACGCGTTCAAAAAATTGCTGCGAAAATACCGTGCAAGATAAAAAGTTGCAACAACCGCCATTGTATTCTCTAGGGTCTTTGAAAAAAAAAAAAGCATATATAATGTTTTGGGTTTCTATGTAATTTTTTAGCAAATAAATGATGATTTTTACATGTAGGAGAGAAATGTCAGAATTGGCCTGGGTGCTCCAGAACGCCTGATGGTGCTCCCTGCATGTTGGGCCTCTGTATGTGGCCACGCTGTGTAAAAGTCTCACACATGTGGTATCGCCATACTCGGGAGGAATAGCAGAATGTGTTTTGGGGTGTAATTTGTATGCATATGCTGTGTGTGAGAAATAACCTGCTAATATGACAGAAACTAGAATTTATTTTTTATTTTTACAGAATTTTCAGTCTTTTTTCTTTTATAGCGCAAAAAATAAAAACCACAGAGGTGATCAAATACCACCAAAAGAAAGCTCTATTTGTGTGAAAAAAAGGACACAAATTTCAGACGGGTACAATGTTGTATGACTGAGTAATTGTCATTCGAATTGTGAGAGCACTAAAAGCTGAAAATTGGTCTGGTTAGGAAGGGGGTTTAAGTGCCCAGTGGTCAAGAGGTTAAATGCAAATGCATTGATATTGCTATTAAACAGTCCCTCTTGGCTGCAATAGTCAAGACAACAGGCACCCAATGTAAACTGGAAAGTGCATACTTCCAGGCCCCTTTGTAGCTTAAAGCCGCATACACACGACACAAAGTCTTTTTCGACGTGATTCTTGTCAAGCCTGCCTTGCATACACATGATCGTGAAAAAAAATGCTTGAGCAAAGCGCTGTGACGTACAACACATACAACGGCACTACAAAGGGTAAGTTCCATTCAGATGGCGCCACCCTTTGGGCTGCTTTTGCTGATTTCGTGTTAGTAAAAGTTTGGTGAGAAACGATTCGCGCTTTTCAGGCCCCGTACACACGACCAGTTTCCTCGGCAGAATTCAGCTTCCGACCGAGTTTCTGGCTGAATTCTGCCGAGGAAACTGGTCGTGTGTACACTTTCGGCCGAGGAAGCCGACGAGGAGCTCGGCGAGGAAATAGAGAACATGTTCTCTATTTCCTCGTTGTTCTATGGGAGCTCTCTCCCCGCCGAGCTCCTCGGCGGCTTCAGTGCTGAACTGGCCGAGGAACTCGATGTGTTTGGCACGTCGAGTTCCTCGGCCGTGTGTACGAGGCTTCAGTCTTCATGCTTTTCAGTCTGTTGCAGCGTGACGAATGTGCTATCTCCATTACAAATGCTAGTTTTACCAGAAACTACCTCCTGAGTGCTCCTGTCTCATAACTTGCTTCTGAGCATGTGCCTTTTTTTCATGTTGTTAAAGCCTACACACGACCGTTTTCACGACGTGAAAAATGACAACATGAAAAACGCAGGGAAAACTAGGAGCCATTTTTCACTTCGAGAGCTCTGGAGCATACACACGATCGTTTTTAATGACCATTTAAAATTTTTTAATTTTTCACGTCATGAAAAACAGTCGTGTGTACGCAGCATTAGTCAATGGGCCAGATTCACAAAGGTTAGCGGATCTTTAGATCCGTGTAACCTATGTGTTTTAAGATCCGCCCTCTCAAGTTTGTGAGGAAAGTGTCAAATTCACAACACACTTACCTCCAAACTTGCGACGGCGGATCCTAACTCCCCCGGCGGAATTCTAATTCCGCGGCTGGGGGAGTGTACTATTTAAATCAGGCGCGCTCCCGCGCCGATTTAAATACGTATGCGCCGTCCGGGGAATTTCCCGGCGTGCATTGCTCCCACTGACGTCAATAGGACGTCAGTGGTTGCGACGTGAGCGGGACTTGCGACGCGCGTGTTCGTGAATCGGCGTACGCAAACGACGTAGGAAATTTCAAATTCGACGCGGGAACGACGGCCATACTTAACAAACTTACCCCTGCTTTTAGAAAGGGTAAGTATACGACGGGTACCGCGCTACGGAAACGACGTAAGAACACTGCGACGGGTCCGCGTACGTTCGTGAATTTGCGTATCTCGCTGATTTACATATTATTTATCGTAAATCAGCGGGAACGCCCCCGGCGCCATTTTTAAATTTAAAAAAAGATCCGACAGTGTAACACAGTGTAACACTGTCGGATCTAGCCCTATCTATGCGTATCTGATTCTATGAATCAGGTGCATAGATAGGACCAGTAAAAATCAGAGATACGATGGTGTATCTGTAGATACACCGTCGTATCTCTTTGTGAATCTGGCCCCATGTGTGTATAAATGCAAATACTAAGCTCTTTATAGTATACTGCATTTGAGGGCATGTATGTGTGTACTGCATTGGAGAGGGGGGCGTGAGGACAGCACATTGTACTATGCACATCATATACTGTATGTTATATAGTTCCATGTGCTATTTTTTGTATGACAGTTATAGAATAACTGAATTGTAAAGACAAATAAATAGAGGTGAACCTAGTTAACATGAAGAGAACCTGGGCCTGTGTTACTATCAGGTGAAGAGAACAGAACATGTGTTTACTTCAGACATCCAATTAAGTGCAGCAGAATTCAATGTTTGTTTCTACTTCTTCACAAGACTGGAAGCTTTGAAGTGATCACACTAGAATAAATAAGGCTGTCAGGAACCCATCTAGACTGTTTTAATCCAGCAGTCATCTATGATGTGGTGAGCAACTGGAGGGACGGTGTTATGCAGTCAGCTAGAGGTTGGTTTCCATTTCTTCTTTCCTGTGTCCTTTGCCCCTTGGATTTGACTGCTCCATCTTTTGCTGCAACATTTATAATCTTATGCTCTTCAGTTTCCTTCCCTGAGTTTCTATGTGTGCATTTTAAATATGAGTTTCAAGCAGCTGTACTCCAGATTACAGAAATAAAGGTGATAACTGCGCTAACTGTATATTACTGTGTATTATACCACTTCTATTTCAGCAGCGAATAAAATGCCACAATGTGCTTGAAAAAATATACAATTCTGTAAATTATTCCACACAAATCTGTGCTTTCAATAATAAAATATGAAACAAAACAATTATGTGATACCAACAAACTAAATAAAAAACAGGAAAAATCTAAAATCAAAAAAATAAAAACAATGAATGCAAGAGGAGAGAAATACAGTCCTAGTGCTAGTTCTTCAATGCTGATCAATTATTTCCCATGTGCTCAATTTCTCATCTGTGACTGAACAAATCCACCGTCTTGTGAAGACATGAAGGAATGATACCGCTCTAAAAGCTACTGACCCCTCGGATTGCTTCCACCCTACTGAAACCGACAGGTGCTATGCTATGAGCTATGAAAATGTGAAACATGTTAGCCATTTTTTGACCTGTTGTCCACTTTTTCATCATGACTGCACCATTTTGAATTATGTTTTGATCTGATTTTATCCAATAAAGACATTGTTTAACAGAGTGCGGCAGTCCAGATTTTTTTTCCAATTCCATGGACTTGTGAAGACACCACCACCTTCTGAAATGGTCACTCACCAGAAACAAACTACATATGTGCCTTTGGTTCATATAAGGGATAACCACTCCACTCATAGGGATCAATCTGAAACTCTTTCCACTCGGTATGCCAATAATTACTTCTTAAACATCCATGCTGGCTTATCTCAGGATCTCATATAAAAGTAAATAGCCATCATTGAGCAATATATTTGCTGTATATTAATAAAATAAGGTATAACGTTTTGCACTCACAAATTCTAGTGGCAGGAGGTCGGCACAAAACCTTTCCAGCAGTGTATATGGGGCTGATCTATCAGCGTGCGTTTCCCTGTGGTAAGCAGGGCCGTCTTTACCACAGGGCAAATGGGGAAGCTGCCCTGGGCCCTGTCACTGTTGGGGGCCCAAAGCAACCCCCTTTGAAATTTTTTTTTTTTTTTTTTTTTTTTTAGGGACAATTTTTTTTAGGGGTCCCCAGGGGCCCGGAGGCCCCCAGGGCCCCAGATGGCAACCCCCCTTTTTTTATTTATTTTTAAATAAAAACATTTTTTTTTTAATATATTTTTATTTTATTTTTTATTAAAGGGCCAATTTTTTTTTAGAGGTCACAACCCCCCTTTTTTTTTATAAAAAAAAACTTTTTTTATATATTTTTTATATATATATATATATATATTATATTATATTATATAATATAAATGTTATTATTATTATTATTATTATTATTATTATTAGTATTATTATTAACCACTTACCCCCCGGAACATATTGCTGCCTAAAGACCAGAGTACTTTTTGCGATTCGGGACTGCGTCGCTTTAACAGACAATTGCGCGGTCGTGCGACGTGGCTCCCAAACAAAATTGGCGTCCTTTTTTTCCCACAAATAGAGCTTTCTTTTGGTGGTATTTGATCACCTCTGCGTTTTTTATTTTTTGCGCTATAAACAAAAATAGAGCGACAATTTTGAAAAAAATGAATATTTTTTACTTTTTGCTGTAATAAATATCCCCCAAAAATATATAAAAAAACATTTTTTTTCCTCAGTTTAGGCCGATACGTATTCTTCTACATATTTTTCGTAAAAAAAATCGCAATAAGCGTTTATTGATTGGTTTGCGCAAAAGTTATAGCGTTTACAAAATAGGGGGTATTTTTATGGCATTTTTATTAATATTTTTTTTACTAGTAATGGCGGCGATCAGCGATTTTTTTTTCGGTATTGCGACATTATGGCGGACACTTCGGACATTTTTGACACATTTTTGGGACCATTGGCATTTTTATAGCGATCAGTGCTATAAAAATGCATTAGATTACTATAAAAATGCCACTGGCAGTGAAGGGGTTAACACTAGGGGGCGGGGAAGGGGTTAAGTATGCCTGGGTGTGTTCTTACTGTGGGGGGGGGGGGTGGCCTCACTAGGGGAAACACTGATTTTCTGTTCATACATTGTATGAACAGAAAATCAGCATTTCCCCTGCTGACAGGAACGAGAGCTGTGTGTTTACACACACAGCTCCCGTTCCCCGCTCTGTACCGAGCGATCGCGTGTGCCCGGCGGCGATCGCGCCCGCCGGGCACACGCACGGGAGTCGGGGGCGAGCGGGGAGCGCGCGCGCGCGCCTCCGGCGGCGCGCACGCGCCCCCTAGTGGCGGCTATACGATAGGACGTATAGCTACGGGCTCTCGCCCAGGAGAGCCGACCTGCCGCCGTATAATGACGGTGGCTGGTCGGCTACTAGTTAAAGGACCCAGAGGTCCCCAGGGCCCCAGATGGCAACCCCCCCTTTTTTTTTATAAAAAAAACTTTTTTTTTATATTATTTTATTTCTTTTTTTTATATATATATATTTTTTTATTAAAGGGCTCAGAGGTCCCCAGGGCCCCATGTGGCAAACACCCTTTTTTATTTTTTTATTTTTGTTTATATATTCTTTTTTATTTTTTTTATTAAAGGGCCCAGAGGTCACCAGGGCCCTGGATGGCAACCCCCCCTTTTTTTAATAAATGTTTATTTTTTATATATATATATATTTTTTTATTAAAGGGCCCAGAGGTCCCGGATGGCAACCCCCTTTTTTTTGTAATTTATTTTTGTAAAACAAAAATTATTAAAGGGCCCAGAGGTCCCCAGGGCCCCAGATGGCAACCCCCTTTTTAAAATATATTTTATATATATATTTTTTATTTCTTTTTTTCTTTTTATTAAAGGGCCCAGAGGTCCCCAGGGCCCCGGATGGCTACACCCCTTTTTTTATATATATTTTTCTTTATTTCTTTCTTTATTTCTTTTTTGTAAAGGACCCCCCGCTTCTAAATTTGCGGCAGCCCCCCCCTGCTTCTCAATTTCAGGCGGCAGCACCCCCCATCCCGGTTCTCTGCTCCATCGAGCCCATGCCTGAAGCTGTGTAAGTGGCCCCATAATTCCTGATGGCGGCCCTGCCGCCCATTAAGCCCCTGTGCTGCCCACAAATCAGGCTGAAAATCATCAGCGGCACGCAGCCAGTGACAGTACTGCTTCCCTTCCCAGTGTTTTAAAATGTACAGCACCCCTGGCTTCCCTTTAGATGTGCACTTCTCCCTTCCTGCCACTGGGTGCTGCTTGTATATAAAAGTGAATTAGAATGTGATTTTATAACATCCCCAGTTTGCTCTTCCCGAGGCTGACTTCTTCATGTCCTGCTCCTCAAGGTATGTCACTGTTTGCTAATCTATATTGTAAATAGAAGTTTTCTGTAGAGTGTGCCCAAAGTCTTTATAATATTTGATGATTCACTGCAGGTCTGGTCAGTGTTTTAAAAAGTTCCTCTATTTTACACATGGCATGGCATGGGGGTCACAGCACCGTCTGTCCATTCTGCTTTAGCACCATGGGACCCCATGCCATGTGTAAAATAAAGGAACTCTTTAAATCACAGACCAGACCTGCAGTCCAGGCTGAGTAAGGCCTCAGAGCACATGGCATTACTGTCTGTATTTAACTGCTTGATGGGCTTATTTTGGGCCTGGCTGGTTCACATGTATGTGTTTTGGTGGCCCACATTTGCGCAGGCACAGCAGCCCATTCATTTGAATGGCCCGCCATGCCTGCGTTTCCTGCAAAGCAAAGCGCATGCCTCATGTAATAGGCTGCGCACACGGCACGCCTATGCCCATCAAGCACTGAAATACAGCACTGTCTGTCCATTCTGCTGTCTGCTGTGACTTATCTGCAGTTCCCGCACTGTCAAACTTGCTGCATTTTTAGACGTTTAGGTCACGCTTTTAAAAACACAGTGCGTTTGTGTGTGTAAGAACTGCAGGTAAGTAGCATGGTGCAAAAGCAGAATGGATTTCAAGGCAACTGTATTTTTAAAATGCTGAATGCACCTTTTTTCTGCAGGAAACAAAGGCATGGCAGCCCATTCAAATCAATGGGCTGCTGTACCTGCACAAATGAGGACCGCCAAAAAACACATACATGTGAACCAGCCAGGCCCAAAATAAGCTGGAGGAGGGCCCAAAAAAAATGTTTGCCCAGGGCCCAAACCATATTAAAGACGGCCCTGGTGGTAAGCGTGCGTTTCAAGCCTCACTATCGTTCGGGTACAGGCAGGAAGTGATGTCGTCGTTACCTAGAAGCCTCTGCACTGCTGGAAAGGATTTGTGCCGACCTCCTGGCACTGGAATTTGTGAGCACGGATGTTTAAGTAATTATTATCAGATTTTTTATTTAGTTTGTTGGTATCACATAATTGTTTTGTTTCAAATTGTATTATTGAAAGCACAGATTTGTGTGGAATATTTTACATAATTATATATTTTTTCAAGCACATTGTGGCTCTTTATTAATATTCACTGCTGAAATAGAAGTGGTATAATACACAGTAATACATAGTTAGCACAGTTATCGCCTTTCTTTCTGTAATCAACCATCCCACAATATTGGTGGGAAATATTTAACTGCAGCAAACGCATACGGTATATCTAGCATAGACTTGACACAAATTACGTTTTTTGTGCCGGTGACACACACATCACACATTTGTACCCCAGATTCAATTTTAAACTAGAAGTATGGAAGGTACTTACAGAAATAAACCAGAAGTGACGTTGTGGCAAAAGCCTTATGCCGCGTACACGCAATCATTTTTCGGCATTAAAAAAAACGAAGTTTTTCGGCATGTAGAAAAAACAAAGTTTTTCCAACTTCATCATTAAAACGACGTTGCCCACACACCATCGTTTTTTAAAAATGCTCTAGCAAAGCGCGGTGACGTACAACACATACGACGGCACTATAAAGGGGAAGTTCCATGCTGATAACGCCACCCTTGGGGCTGCTTTAGCTGATTCCGTGTTAGTAAAAGACGATTCGCGCTTTTCTGTCTGTTACAGCGTGATGAATGTGCTTACTCCATTATGAACGGTAGTTTTACCAGAACGAGCGCTCCCGTCTCATAACTTGCTTCTGAGCATGCGCGGGTTTTTAAGGTCATTTTAGCCCACACACGATCATTTTTTACAATCTGAAAAAGGACATCGTTTAAAACGTCGTTAAAAAATGCAGCAACAATTTGTCGTTTTTCAGAAGCCGAAAAATAATGTGAAGCACACACACGATCATTTTAAATTACATTTTTTTTAAACAACGTTTTTTTTTATGCCGAAAAATTATTGTGTGTACGCAGTATTAGATTGGGTGAGATAATAGATTTTGGCGTTGTGTCCACCATGACCGCAGGATGCGATGTGGATGTTTTTATTGATACAAGCATTTGTTTCCTAATCTTAGCCTGCCATGGTCTTGCTGTAACCTTAGACTTTTTCCACATTCTAGCTTTGAATCATAGTGCTTATCCCCCGGGTTTTCTCCCTGACTACAATTAACATCATCCATGCCCAGCTGACTTTGACTCCTGCTTGTTATGCAATTGTGTATTACCTTCTGGCTTAGTTCTGATTACCTTGAATTGAATTTGAACTTAGTTAGTCTGCCAGTGTTAAACTGCCTCTAATATCCATGAATAGGTGTCAGAATTTATATAATATTTTAAAACTTAGAGAACCCTTGGAGTGTTATCCTTGGTTATTCACAGAACTGAGACTGTACCGAGAATGCATTAGGCTAGAATATGAAGTCATCTAAAGTTCAGTAAACATATCAAGATTCTCTGTGTATCCATATCTGAAGTCTGAAGACAAAATTAATCTGCACCAGTGACTATTTCCAGTCATCTAAACAACTGTAAATACAGATATACTTTGCTGTTTTCTAGGTTTAGGTAGAAACTAGTCACATGTCCATATCACGCACTTAAAGATGTAACTATAAGCATAAGAAACTATGCAACTGCTATAGGTAGCAGCAGCAAATTGGGTGCGACACTTTCTGGCTACTATGTAATTAATACAAGCAGCAATGGAATTTAAAAAATACATTTGTATAAAATGAATGTATAAACAATTTGGGAACCTCTAATAAGTTACTATGAAAGCAAAGCAAAGTGTCTCCTAACATTTGTTTGACGGGCAACCCATGATATTTAGGTACACCAGCGCTCTGCCTCTCTTCTGTGCACTCTATGCTCCCTCTCCAAGTTGCAGGGAAGTAGCAGGAATCTCGTAAGATTCACACATGACGACTGCTGTAAATGTAAAATTTTTATTTTAATATTGATCTTTTTTTCCATATCTATCCATTTATCAGAAGATGAGCTAAGTAGGCTGTAGAATGATTGTATAGACTTTCAAAGTCTTACATTTAATTTTCTTTAGAAAACAACCACAGTAGCTTTGCTCATGCTCCTGGCTAATTGGTAAACACTAGCCCTGATTAAGCAGAGGCAATGGCAGACTTTTGAAGAGAGGCTACTGCTTTATCACAGAGATATTGGTCCTTTTCTATAGCATGCTGGTGGGGAACAGGCTTTTTTTAATTTAGGTTGTGCCTAAAGAAAAAATATGTAAATTTTTGAACACCCTTTGTTTAGATACACGTGGCATGTATTTTATTAATCTATTATCCTCACTGAGTGTCATATGACATCCAGTAGGATAACATGCCAGCGCGCGCCTGTGGGGGTGCACAGTGCGGCAATCGCTGGTGCTGTGTGTCAGTCTGACACACTGCATCTCCGATCATAGTGATCAGCTGTGACCAATCACAGCTGAGCATCGTGTGAACCAGGAAGTGCTGGTAAATGGCTTTCCTCAGTTCACGCTGACAGGGAGAGCCGATCATTGGCTCTCCCTGTCAGAGGGTGGGTCTGTGCTGATAATCAACACATTGATTATCAGTACAGCCCCCATGAGAGGTGCAGATCAGCTGCCAGTCAGTGCCAATAAGTGCCCACACAAGTGCCAATCAGTGCCCACAACATTGCCAATCAGTGCTCACCAAGATGCTAATTAAGTGCACATCACAGTGCCAATCAGTGCCCATCAGTAATACATGTCAGTACCTCATCATCAGTGCTGCCCATCAGTGCCATCTAATAGTGTCCATCACTGCCACCTGTCAGTGCCAATTAGTGCCATCTATCAGTGCCCATCAGTGCTGCCTGTCAGTGCCCATCAGCGCCACCTATCAGTGCCCATTATTGCCACCTATCAGTGCTGCATATTAGTGCCACCTATCAGTTCCCATCAGTGCTGTATATCAGTGTCGCTTATCAGTGCCCATCAGTTCTACATATCAGTATCTCCTCATCAGTGCCCATCAGTGCCAACTCATCAGTGCCCATCAATGCCTCTTCATCAGTGCCCTTCAGTGAAGGAGAAAACAACATTTTATAACAGAAACAAAGAAAAACGAAGAAGATCTTTTTTTTAAATGTGGATATTATTTTGTTTGTTTAGCAAAAAATAAAAACCCCAGTGGTGATACCACCAAAAGAAGGCTCTATTTGTGAGAAGAAAATTTGAAAAATTTAGTTTGCGTACAGTGTTGCAAGACCGCGCAATTTTCTTTTAAAGTGCGACAGTGCTGAAAGCTGAAAATTATCCTGAGCAGGAAGGTGGGAAAGTGCCCGGCATTGAAGTGGTTAAACGGCAAGTTCATTTGGGCTTCAAAATCCTGTTCAGTTTTGCATCTTCCAACACACCCTGGGAGCACCTGATACTCTCATTAGTAGTGATGAGAAAATCTGCTTTTGGCTGAATTCAAAGGCAGAATCATTGAACACCACAAAAACCCATTAGCCTATTATTAACCAAGAGAAGCATGCTAGTGTAGTTGAGTACAGGAGACGATTTGACAACTTAGAGGAGGCAGTGAATTTATGACTTTGTAAAATAATTTATGTGACGTACAGTATGCTGTAATCCAAATGCTAGTTAGGGATAATATTCAAGCTTGAGTCAAATTCACAAACCATCATACAAACATAATTTTAAGTTCATCTGCCCAAATCCCTACATATTGGGTTATGACAAATATGGTCAATAACATCATACAGGATCTTGGTTGTTCATTTACATTCCATCACAAAGGGATCTGTCATTTAGGGGCAATTCATTCATCTTGGCAGTGGGGGAACATTATACGGTACCAGATCAACATGAGTGACAATAAATCTACATCACTGAACAATGTGATCAAACATTTACACCGGACGACAATGTGTACATTTTATTATATTTTTTACATTATTGCATTTTACTTTTTTTGGGAATAGACAATAAGGGGTACTAATGTATCCTTATATTTTTTAACAATAGCTTGCAAATTAGGCTTGAAAAATAACTTTCTGCAAATTGAATATGCCTGGACCACTCATCCTTAATTACAATTAGAATTAGAAACAGTGCAACTGTTAGAAGTTGGTTTTCATGCATATGAAATTTCTGCTATCCAATGTTGTAAGAAATGTATGTCTAGCTCTGAAGAAGCCCAAGCTGACTGGGCAAAACATGTCGGTCATGACACCACGTGGGTGACATCACCAAGAATGCAGCCCCACCTGCCTGCACATGTCTAGTGGCTTGCTTGAAGGACTCGGAATCCATCTTTGTAAAGGCACTGTGTGCTCCATTGCACGGATGTGTGACCCGGATAGTAAACACCGCAGCAAGCTGTCATTCCTGTGAGCTTTTGAGGTACGAGCAATGGAATTTCCCCCCGCTATCCAGGAGAAAGGACAGCCCAGACTTTGCATCTGGGTGAGCTAATCTATGGATCCTGCCTGGAGTATCAGTTATTGTGCCCACTCTAAGCACTACTTGGGAGTTCGCTAACATAGACTTGGCTGTTGTTTACCAGCATCTTCCCCACAGAGTGTGTGTGGAATTGAGCTGCCTTGTTCCATTTTCAGCAAATACTATCTGTCCACACTGTCTTGATTGCATCAATTTGCCATCTGATGCAGTGACTGCAGGATTAGTAGCGATTGGACTCCCTTTTAAGGGTAGCAGTCGTGGGCCAGTCGGAGCCTCATGTACTCAGTAGTATATTTTAGTCACATGAGGCATGTGAGGCATTTGAGGGCAGTTGCAGTGATTTTGGACAATGTTGTCTTTTTAATTACAACTGTGGTTTAATTGTTTTGCATCAATATTCTATATATTTGAAAAATTCCAGTTGTTTAAGCTGCTTGGTCCTACAAGTAATATAATTTCTTATTTGGGTATTACACCACATTCCTTTTGTGACAGTAATTTCTGAGTTACATGAATCACACCTTAATTATTGGTGAGTAAGCACATATCCGGATTACTGGCTTGTTGTTTGTTTAACTTTCCAGTGCACTGTTACTTGTGTGGCACAGGCAATCTCCCTTTGTTCATGTGTAAGAAATCTATGCATACCTAGCAATTAAATGTCTAGTAAGTGTACATGGCAAATTTGAAGAAGATGCATGAAAAACATGGACTTTCTAATCATATAATCTATAAAAAAAAACATTCATAAAAGCATAGAAGGACATGATCATGTCAGGCTTACAGTAATAGTAGTAATACCATAGTAATGGTAAAGCATGAATGGATTGCTTCAAGTGTGGTAAATTCCTGCGAAGGTGGGTATAAGTCATGCCAGCGTGCTGTAGCTCAACATGTTTTGCAAATGTTCGCCTCTTCGGGAGCTAAGATAAGTAAAAATAAATACAATATTCCATAACGTGAACAAGGGTCTGTTGGTAAAGGCCAAGTGGAATCTGGGGTCCCCCAAAAAGGAAGTGAGAGGAGATATGGTCGAGGATAGGAGATATGAGTTTTTAATTTTTTGCCAAAGTTGGAATAGATGAGCAACTATCATGTTACGTTTCAGAAGTTTATGGTACAGGACATAGTTGAACCAAGGTAAGCCTTGAAGGTGATAGGCAAGAATTGAGGTGGATTCAAAGTCTTTCCAGGGTATATTTTGGGATGGGGAGAACCATTGTGAGAGTTGGGACAGCCTAGCGGCAAGAAAATATTGCCATAGGTTAGGGAGGCCTAATCCACCCTTCGATTGAGGCCTATGCATAAGAACATAACTGTATCTAGGTTTTGTATCTGCCCAAATGAATTTATTAATAGTACGTTGAACTGATTCTAATTTGGTTTTTGATAAGTTGATAGGGAGGGCGCGAAAATAATATAGTAGTTTAGGGATGATATTAATTTTTATTGCACATATCCTACCGAAAAAGGAGATGTGGTATGAGGACCATGTTTTAAGGAGAGAACTCAGGTGTGAAAAGATTGGAAGATAATTGGCTTTGTATAATTGATTATGTGAGGATGTGACATTGACTCCTAAGTATCTAATGGAGTGTGGACACCATATAAAGGGGAAATTGAGTCGTAAAAGGTTTTGTGTGTCTATAGGAATATTTATTGGGAGGATTGAGCATTTATTCGTGTTAATTTTTAGGCCAGAAATATTGTGAAAAAAGTTCAGTATCTTTAGAAGAACAGGTATCGATAATTGTGGTTCTGTGAGGAAGACAAGGGCATCATCTGCGTATAGGCTGATTCAAAAATGTAATAAAGCAATCTCATTTAGAGATACTCCAGTAAAACTCTTTTCTAGGTGGTACCTCACACCCTCCAAATTACATTAATTTTACCCCTCAATATCTCCCAATTGTTTTAGAGGTTGCTCAGAACAAGGCACGTTATTACATACATTTTGGAGCTGCCCATTTCTAGACCAAATATGGCGTGCGGGAACATCTAGATTTGAGTCATCCTATGGTCATAAAATCTCTCTTACTCCACAAATCTGTCTTTTGTATGCAACGATTCCAGATATACCAACTTCACACATGAGATTATTCCATTCCCTATGCAGCTCGATCCAATGGATGATCGCCCTTAATTGGAAATCTAATACTATCCTTTGGTCACAAGTATTGGAGAGAATGGAAGTTTATAAGATTTCTGAGAAAATATATCATACCTTAAATGACAACCTCCATATTTACAACTCTAAATGGTCGAATTGGAACGTACCATAATACTCAATATCCTTCTCCTCTCCCTTCCCCTTTTCTTTACCATCACTACCCATACCACTTAAGATATTACTAAATTGCAATACATTTAAATACTGCTACCTGTTTATTATTACCTTTGCTGTAGTATAACAATGATTACTTTAACTGAATGATATACTATGTACTATTCTACTGACTTTCTATTATTGATTACATTGTCATTATATTTGTGCAACCTTTCATTATTATTACAATAAAAGTTTGTAAACAAAAATAAATAAATACAATATTCATCTCTAAATGTACGTAAACCACAAGGGTGATTTTCACATGATACACAACACATCATGGCATATAAGATAACAGATATCTAAGACATGTGTAAGGAGATGGATCCATCATAAAGCCATGGGCATCTAGATGGACATGGGGACATACGTATAATTTAACATGATTGTTACATACTGTACATTTGTTTTAATAAATCGTTTTTGCATGCAACATAGTAATAAAAAGTGGTTTCAACTGCGAATACAGGCATCTGGAGATTTGATAAGGTAATTAATAAAATAAAAAAGACAATTCCCTGGGTTAAACCCTTGTGTAAACAAACTCCTTTGTGACAGCTCAACAGTATAATAACCACCTAATTAGTTTATCCAAAGATTCTTTCAGGCCTGGTTCACACTTACGCATTTTTTTGTGTATTTTAAGTTTTGCAGAAACAAGCTACAGTTCATTTAAAGGGTCACTAAAGGATTTTTTTTTTAAATAACAAACATGTTATACTTACCTCCACTGTGCAGTTAGTTTTGCACAGAGTGCCCCCGATCCATGTCTCCTGGGGTCCCTCTGCGGCTGTCTCTGGTCCTCCCCGCAATTAGTCACCACAGTCATGCGAGAGCTCGCATGGTGGTCACTAATTGCGGGCGCGCTCCCGTGATGCAGCGAGCGGCCATAGGCGCTCACTGTATCACTCGGCCCCGTCCCTCGGCGTGATGCGTCACTGGATGTGATTGACAGCAGGGCCAGCCAATGGCTGCACTGCTCTCAATCCATCCGCTCTAGCCAATCAGCGGCCAGGCTGAGAGGCGAAGAGGATATCGGGACCGCGCGGGGCTTTCGAGGGGTCAGGTAAGTATAACGGGGGCTCGGGGGGGGGGCGGCAGCAGCAGATGTTTTTTCACCTTAATGCATAGATTGCATTAAGGTGAAAAAACATTTTCCTTTACAACTCCTTTAACATGGTTTTTTATGGGTCACGTTCACATCTGTGCATTTTATGGAAAGGGCCAGTGACTTTTTTTTCCTGCAGCAGGTTGTTTTTGTGATTTCATAGACTTCAATGGGTCAAAAACGTGTATTGGAAAATTCAAAATGCACCTGGAATGTGCATGGATTGCAACCTAGGTGTGAATCAGACAAGAATGCAGGGCTCTGAATACATTCACATAGCTACATAATATCCACTCATGTAAAGTGTACTCCCAGCTTAAAGATGTCAGGGACATTGCAACTGTGCACAGGAGTTACTTTGTCAGTGGCTGCTAATGTCAAGCATGGAAGACTCCAGACTAAAAAGAAGGCCTGCAAAAGATGTCAGTGTAATAAAAGTTACAAGGGGGATTCTGGACTTCACTTTGTTTGGGACGGGGACTCTAGAAAATAGTGTGTCATAAACTTGCACATCAGAGAAATAGCCCACCCTACACACAGCAGTTAAACATCACTTCAAGTAACAATTGCATTCCATGTAAATGCACATTCATATTTCAGCATCTTATCAAAGGGAAATAGTGTACACAGTGTTTAGGTTTGACTTTAAAAGCATAGTTCACCTTTACTAAAAAAAACTGCCAATGGAGAAAGGATGTCTGTACATAAAAACAAAGGCCCGGATTCACAACGGAGTTACGACGGCGTATCTCCGGATACGCCGTCGTAACTCTGAGTTGCGTGGTCGTATCTTTGCGCCTGATTCATAGAATCAGTTACGCATAGATTTCTATTAGATCCGACCGGTGTAAGTCTCTTACGCCGTCGGCTCTTAACTGCATATTTACACTGGCCGCTAGGGGCGTGTACGCTGATTTACGCCTAGAATATGTAAATCAGCTAGATACGCGAATTCACAGACATACGCCCGGCCGACGCAGTACAGTTACGTACAGTCATGGCCGAAATTGTTGGTACCCCATAAATGTTTCCAGAAAATCAAGTATTTCTCACAGAAAAGTATTGCAGTAACACATATTTTGCTATACACATGTTTATTCATTTTGTGTGTATTGGAACAAAACAAAAAAAGGAAGAGAAAAAAAGCAAATTGAACATAATTTCACACAAAACTCCAAAAATGGGCTGCTCAAAATTCTTGGCACCCTTAACTTAATATTTGGTTGCAGACCCTTTGAAAAAAAATAACTGAAATTAGTCGCTTCCTATAACCATCAATAAGCTTCTTATAAAACAAAAAAGGAGTCGCGCTAAGTGATTGAAAATTGCATATGAATAATAACAAGTGAATAATTATGTGCAAATCTGGAAAGCATGAACCGAGATAATCATAACAGATCAAGCCTCAAAAGGTGGTCCACAAAATAATTAGTGAAAAAGAGGGAAATATACCCAAACAGATAAACTGAATAAGTATATAGACACAGTCCCAAATGTAGTGATAAAAGAAAGTCCCAAAGTGTTGAATGAATCCACAGCGTCGTGATGACTGACAGACAGGAGACCTCCACCAACGGGTACCACTGACTCTTACCACAGAGCAAATAAAAAACAGCAACAACGATATCCACTCTCCACTGGGGAAACAGAATCACAGTGATTCTGTTTCCCCAGTGGAGAGTGGATATCGTTGTTGCTGTTTTTT
This sequence comes from Rana temporaria, assembly GCF_905171775.1. Classification (NCBI taxonomy): domain Eukaryota; kingdom Metazoa; phylum Chordata; class Amphibia; order Anura; family Ranidae; genus Rana; species Rana temporaria. The sequence continues at coordinate 229,315,350 of NC_053489.1, forward strand.
ATTTGCTCTGTGGTAAGAGTCAGTGGTACCCGTTGGTGGAGGTCTCCTGTCTGTCAGTCATCACAACGCTGTGGATTCATTCAACACTTTGGGACTTTCTTTTATCACTACATTTGGGACTGTGTCTATATACTTATTCAGTTTATCTGTTTGGGTATATTTCCCTCTTTTTCACTAATTATTTTGTGGACCACTTTTTGAGGCTTGATCTGTTATGATTATCTCGGTTCATGCTTTCCAGATTTGCACATAATTATTCACTTGTTATTATTCATATGCAATTTTCAATCACTTAGCGCGACTCCTTTTTTGTTTTATGTTTGTTTGATGTTATATAACATTTGAGACGCAGCTGTTACACATTTACTTTGGTATGCGCAATATTTTTTCTGTTAATAAGCTTCTTATACCTGTCACCTGGAATTTTGGACCACTCTTCCTTTGCAAACTGCTCCAAGTCTCTCTTATTGGAAGGGTGCCTTTTCCCAACAGCAATTTTAATAAAACACTGATGCTCCCTGAGCCTGCAGGACAGCTTGAATTTCTTTGGAACTTGTTTGGGGCTGCTTATCCACCATCTCGACTATCTTGCGTTGCAACCTTTCATCAATTTTTCTCTTCCGTCCATGCCCAGAGAGATTAGCTACAGTGCCATGGGTTGCAAACTTCTTGATAATGTTGCGCACTGTGGACAAAGACAAATCTAGTTCTCTGGAGATGGACTTGTAACCTTGAGATTGTTGATATTTTTCCACAATTTTGGTTCTCAAGTCCTCAGACAGTTCTCTTCTCCTCTTTCTGTTGTCCATGCTCAGTGTGGCACACACAGACACACAATGCAAAGACTGAGGCCCCGTACACACGACCGGTTTTCTCAGCAGAATTCAGCAAGAAACTCGATGGGAGACGTATTCTGCCGAGAAAACCGGTCGTGTGTACACTTTTCGCAGAGGAAACTGCCGAGGATCTCGTCGGGCCAAAAAGAGAACATGTTTCCTCGTTGGGCAATGGGAAAATTTGGCTCGCCGAGATCCTCGGCGGCTTCACAAGGAACTCGACGAGCAAAACGATGTGTTTTGCCCATCGAGTTTCTCGGATGTGTGTACGGGGCCTAAGTGAACTTCTCTCCTTTTTATCTGCTTTCAGGTTTGATTTTTTTATTGCCCACACCTGTTACTTGACCCAGGTGAGTTTAAAGGAGCATCACATGCTTGAAACAATCTTATTTATCCACAATTTTGAAAGGGTGCCAAGAACTTTGACCACCCCACTTAGAGAGTCAAGTGCTGTATTCACAAAGCACTTGCGTCCTAAGTTAGGGCGGCGTAGCGTAAATCGGCCGGCGTAAGCACGCGTAATTCAAAGTAGGCAGGTTGTGGGCGTGTTGTATTTAAATTAAGCGTGACCCCATGTAGATGCATGGCCGAACGAACGGCGCATGTGCGCGCATGCTCAGTATCACGTCGTATTTACGCCCAAAGATACGCCGGCTCAATGCCTGTGATGTGAACGTAACCTACGCACAGCCCCATTCACGTACAACTTACGTAAATGACGTAAAAAGATACGTTTGTTCTGACGTCCATACCTTGCATGGGCTGCGCCACCTAGAGACCTGCTTTATCTTTACGCCGGCGTATGTCTTACGTAAACGGCATAACTAATTGCGACGGGCGTACGTACGTACGTACGTACGTACGTACGTACGTACGTTCGTGAATCTTCGTATATTGCTCATTTGCATATTCAACGCAGAAAACAACGGAAGCGCCACCTAGCGGCCAGAGTAAATATGCACCCTAAGATACAACGGCGTAGGAGACTTACGCCGCTCGTATCTTAGCCAAATTTAAGCGTATCTGGTTTCTAGAATACGCTTAAATATACGGCGGTGCAGATTCAGACTTACGACGGCGTATCTACTGATACGCCGACGTAAGCCTCTGAGAATCTGGCCCATTATGTTTGTTATTGTTTTAAAAGTGTTTTTATGTAAATGTAATGAGTAAAAGTTTGTATTATTTACTCATTACATACTGTATGTAGGCTTTGCTATCAGTGCTGCATAATGGTTTACTGTTCCTTTTCACATTTCAAGTCATTGAGCTTAGAAATAAAGGTTCTGGGTTAAAATGTAATACCCAATCACGTGTAAGGTTAATGAAAACCAACAAAAAGACAGGAATTTTCCCTGCATCAAGGATTAAATTAAACCCAACTTCTCCAAAAGTTCATTAAACCTTTAACTTTACCTCAACAATTGTTAAGGGAGAGGCAGAGAAATTGCACAAAGCCACTGAGAGCTAAACTACAAATCTCTATATTTAATAGAATGCCAAACATGAAAGAGCAAGCGCATAAAAATGTGAACGGCATATAAAAAAATTACTTATGGTAAATACTGCAATAATGCCTTAAAATATATGTGCTTACAGAAAACGCATTATGCCTTTCCTTTAGAGAGAAATATCAGGGAAGTGAAAGCATTCAATGAGCTATGAACTATCTTGTAAATACAGCAACTGTGCCAAAGTCAGGACGTTTTCTTGATTTTCCTTGATCTAAGTTCTGTGTATTGCTCTGCAGAATAAATATACATAGTACTACACAGAGTCAATAAGAGGGTCAATGGTCTGTGTAAGCCTGTGCTGTGTAACTTTGCTTTTCACACCATCAATCACACTTCCAAGACAGGGTTGAATCTGATTGGTGGATGTAAACATATCTTTATTACTGCCATTCTGTGTGTGAGATGCAATCGGTTGGTGTTCTAGCATCACTATCAGGTGTGTTCCAAGATCACCACATTGTAGACAAGGGGGGGGGGTAGAGAGGACTGGAGCACTACAGCAATGTCTGTTGTTGATAGATTACAGAGAGCAAGGGTTCATGACAGCTTCCTATATTTCTAGGGAATGAGATATTTGCATTCAAGTTCCAGGATATGCACAACTGCTTTGACCAATATGAAGAGGTCCACATCAACTTATTAAATGTTTAATTTAATTTATATTATGAAGAGTGCATAGCAGGGGTGCTAAAACATACAAGGTAAGAGGAAATAGACTATAGGATTATGGAATGATTATCTCATTGTTGGAGTATTCAGGACATATAGGAATCCAGACATTTACTCAGCCCGCTAGGATCCACCTGGAAATATAATACCGTTTTTGGGTGGACTGGCCATTTAATTAAGAACCATATCCACTCTTTTCACAGTAGGAAATGATCAATATAACTATATGATCTATCATGACAAAAAGGCCTACTCCTTACATTTAAAAGCAGAAGGTGCTTTTAAGATCTGTTCAGATGGGAAAAGGAAACTCAGCATACAATTTGATTAGCTATTGGTGAAATTTAGACAGAGCCATGTGTCAATGTTATCTATTTTGGGGCAGATCCACATAGATCTGCACCGGCGCAGCATATCTGAGATACGCTATGTTGCCGTAACTTACCTGGCTTTGGTTCGAATCCAGAAAGAATTTGCGCCGTAAGTTACGGCAGCGTAGTTTATCTCTCGAGGCGTAACGGCGCGGAATTCAAATGCGGCGAGTAGGGGGCGTGTTTCATTTAAATGAAGCGCGTCCCTGCGCCAAACGAACTGCGCATGCGCCGTCCCTAAATTTCCCGCCGTGCATTGTGCTAAATGACGTCGCAAGGACGTCCTTGGTTTTGACATTAACGTAAATGGCGTCCAGCCCCATTTACGGACGACTTACGCAAATAAAATAAAAAATTAAAAATTTGACGCGGGAACGACGGCCATACTTAACATTGCGTACGCCACCAGATAGCAGCTTTAACTATACGCGGAAAAAAGCCGAACGGAAACGACGTAAAAGAATGCGACGACCGCTCGTACGTTCGTGGATCGTCGGAAATAGCTAATTTGCATACTCAATGCGGAATACAACGGGAACGCCACCCAGCGGACGCCGAAGAATTGCATCTAAGATCGAAGGCGTACGAAGACGTACGCCTGTCAGATCTAACCCAGATGCCGTCGTATCTTGTTTTGAGGATTCAAAACAAGGATACGATGCAGGAAATTTGAAATTACGCCGGCGTATCAGTAGATACGCCGGCGTACTTTCTTAGTGGATCTGCCCCTTTATGTTTATTAGACCATTCACTTTAAACACAATATGAATGATAAAGAAACACATGAGCTGCAGGCTGCACTTTTCCTGGAAGAAGTAGACTATCTTTCTGCATTAGTGAATGAATGGTGTAAAGGCACACCCCAAACATCACAATTTAAAATATAAAGAAAGTTTATAGCTGTTCAACACTACAGACTTAACCTTTTACACCAACTAATGAAGCATGTGTAACACAGGGAAATACTATTAAGGAAACGCAGTCTGCTGATTAGAAGAATTTACTGAGGTAGTATGTTTTCTCCATTGCCTCAGTGCAGACTCTCACTGCTGTATGGAGGGTGTGCTATACATTAATTCAACTTCTTCCGAATAATGCTGATAGAGCACTTTCTAGGTTGCATTAATTCCAGAGAAGTATGTGAAAAGGTATTTTTAATAATTCAACAAAATATACTGAGAGTCAGTCAGTAAAGTTACTAAAATACACTTCACTTTGTCAAAAATGTAGATATTAATGTGTGATCTTTAATGCCATATGCATCATATATATATATATATATATATATATATATATATATATATATATATACAATGCACTTCAGTGCTACAATTACAGATGAAAAGTAACCTGCTTGGGAATATTAATGGGACTAATATAGGTACATTTGGCCTTCGCTCAGGCTTTTTTTCTATTATTCTGGCACATTTACAGGCACTGATAATTACAAGGAATAATTTAATGAAACACTTATTACAGGTCTTGTGTTAAATGGAATGTGCAGTGGTACATATTATCTTTCATATATATATATATATATATATATATATATATATATATATATATATATATATATATATAGTCCGCAATAAGAAAATGACCTATTGTTTCATATTTTTAAGTCAGGAAAACATGAGATTTTACATACTAATATGTTTTATTTTTCCTTTTTGTTTTACAAATGCAAAACTACGTAGTTCAACCTGCAATTTACACACAGAACTTCAAGGTTAATTCCAATGTTTTATAAGACAGCTCAGTCCAAAGTTTCAATTAAAAAACTCCAGCCGTAAGGCAGGCTCCCGCTACTATGCTGTCTTCTTAGATAACTCAGGAGAATCGAGGAGTCTTTTATCTTGTATTAAATGTTTAGGCCTCATGCACACTGTAAGCTTCAGAAGTTTAGCAGCTCTTACATGAGTTCAGAGGTATTTTTATGAAAGGTAAAGGTCTCTTGCACGGTGTGTTTGTAAAAACTTCCCTGCCACCGAACTCTTGAAAAAGCCAATAGTGTGCATTGACACATGCAGCTAAGATGAAGTGTCCTGGCCTCGCCCCCCGTACTCCCGGAGTCTATGGGTGGCTATCCAGACAGATGACCTTTTTCTGCGCACACAACAATAGACTGCCGTTTCTTGTCTGTGTCTTTTATTGGCACGTTGCAGATTTTAATACATGTGTGGATGACACATGTGGTATGCGGTAAAACTGAAAACAACAAGAATAATATAACATTACAATACAATAGTAAACATCACATAAAATAATAACTGAAATTCCTACTTCCTTTTCCTAATAGCCTGTGGAGAAGGAAAGGGAAGATGCCATGGATGGGGCGAGATAGCATCTAGGCTGCTGCCATGAGATCGAACATGCTGGTCTTTATTGCCATTTCACTTCCTGACTAGAGAGGATGTGATGATTTTTACATCACATCCTTAAGTGGCTGGATGGCTTTGTTATAAACTATATTAATGTTTGGCCAAACATAATAACAATGAAAAAACATAATTTATAGCTTAATAATACAACATCACAATATACAAATTAAATGACAAGGTGAATTCTCTTTTCTGAACCTCAGGAGAGAGAAAGGTATCCTTGAGACATAACATAGAGGGTAGTTAACAGGCAGAGAAATGCTCAAAACAACTCAAATACCTTTTGGAGCAGCTTCTATGAGCTGCAGTGTGCGTGAGGCCTTATTTGTAAAGATTGTGTAGATATAGCAAACCTACTCTGAAAAATTTAACAATTAAATATTTAATTAATTTATGAATTCAATTAATAGTTTGTCTTGTTTTGTCTTGCCCTTGTAAGCAATCGTTGAATCTTCAGTTGACTAGTGTCTACCTTGTTCAAGTAGAAGTAAAGTGCTTGAAAACAGAGATGGGAAGTAAGTTAACTGCAGACTGATAAGCCCAATGTGAGATGTGGTCATTTGCTATTTGTCACTGGCACTCCATATCCTTTTTCTTTTTTTCATTTTTGCAAGCTTTCCAGTCTTTGAGGTTCTAGAATAAAGCATCTTTACATGTAACTTGGTCAGATCAGGTGCCAGTCAGTGGCAGTGGCATAACAGGTGATATCTGAGTGAGTGAGTAACTTGTATAGCGCTACAAATGCAAACTAAATTGCCTCAAGGAGCTGTATCCAATGTCATCGTCCAGCCACGCTTCAGAATAGATGTATCTTAAGTTTTTTTCTGAAGGCCGCTGGTTCACTTTCATCTGAATGTCTGTAGGTAGAGCGTTCCATAGCCGTGGTCCTTGGACTGCGAATCTTCATTCTACTTTAGATTTGTAGCGGGACTTGGGGATGTGGAGGAGGTTCTAAATAGTTGATTATAGGGCCGATTTGGGGTGTAGTGTTTTATTTTCTCACATAAGTGTTGCGACACGTTTCCTTGAGTGCATTTTTGGATGAGGCAGAGGGTCTTGAATGTAACCCGATCCTTTTTTTTTTTGAAAATTTCTGTTTATTGAAGGTTTTATACATGTATAACAAAACATTTCTTGGCACACCGCCAAGCTTAACTATCGGCCAACATGACCGGAAACATATAACCATGCCATCGCAGATGGCATATTCTACAAACCCCTCCCACCCCTTCCCCCTCCCCCCGTTCACCCCTACTCAGTTCCCCTTCCCCACCAATCCATAGCTGAGGACTCATTTAGTAACTGCACTCTCTCTCAGTGGTAAGTCACAAATCCACATTCCCGATGTACCTGAAATTAGTTCTCGTTACACTTTAGCACAGACAGCAAGAAGTTTCAATCATCCTCCCCCTTACCCAACCGTTTGATCAGATTCATACCAGGCCCTCCACACCTTCTCGAACTTCCCCACATGTCACCCGATCCTTTACGGCTAGCCAGTAGAGGGACCTCAAGATATCTAGTATTGTATCTGCTGCCAAAAGCAAAGCAGGAAACTGCTGAAAGATTAGCCACCTACCACCACTCCACTCAAGTTGTAGCATGAAAAGAAAACCTTTATGAAATGTATTGCAAAATGTATAGTATATATTTATTTTACCAACAGTGCTCTAATCGAAGGTTGTTACAAACAGGGTTGTACAAATAGGGTGTTCCAAAAGATATTTAAGTGTAATGGATTAGTCTATGCAGACTATTGTTTTTATCCGTATCATTTACTTTCATTATAACTAACTATATAACACTATCCTGGGCAGCAGTAACCATTTTTTTGTAACATTTTGAGAGAACATTGCTACAGGGTAAAAGTATATTGTCACAAAATGCTGTTATTAAAAATGAATGGAATTATTTGGTGATATAAGGGCTTTTGTGTGCAGTACGTCTTCAGTAGTCAGCCCCTAATAAGCTCCTGAAAACATATGTCTTATTGGCTGTCATGGGCTATTAACCTAGATTTGAAGCATCGCTAGTAAAGGAAATATAAAAGGAGGGATATTTGAAGAAATACTATACATATAGTAATACATGTATCATTTTTCTGCTCCTTATTGAGTCTGTGTGTTAATGGGATAAAGTAATGCAATCCCAACGTCAGCTGTATTCTCATAGCCAAGTGTAATTTATTGAACTGCTTGTGTGCATTGAATTAGTAATGAAAAGCTCAGATAGATACCAAACACATAGGATTTTTCCACTATTCAGTTGAGACAGCTCATGTCATCTGTTAATGTGCAATGCTATGAGTCTTCAGGGTCTTCAACAGGGTCTTTTTTGGTGATTGCCTTAAGTAGCAAAATTGATTCTAAAGAGTGGCCCTTGCAAATTGGTCCCCAAGGTGTACTAAATGTACACAGCAGTGATGTGTGTTCATCTACTCTTAGCTGTCAGTAGCTTTCTCTTACAAGGTGAACAAATGATATTTTCTGCTCAATTAGGATTAAAGTAATTCTAAAGGCTTAAGGGTTTTTTCCTTAATGCATGCATTAAAGTAAAAAACCTTCCTGTATCATCCTCTCCCCAGCCCCCCAAATACTTACCTGGCTCCTCTCTTGATCCATTGCTACGCTCTCTCTTTCTTCTCATTGGCACAAAGGCAGCAGTGGGCGGTGCAAAAAGGGAGCTTGGGGAGGTCAAGTTTGCTCCCATAGCAAGAGGGGACCTCAGAAGAGGAGGTTTTTAAATAAACAAAAACTTGCCTTTAATAATGCTATAGGTACTATTAGGTGTGGACACAGAGAATTGCAGTACTTTGATTGTTTTGGTAGCATATCTAATATCACAAAACTTTACAGTCTGTCTTCATAAAATAAACATGTCACAAAACTGGACCATTTGATGCATGATATATCATAAAAACAATGCATATGCAGAGGTAACCAGTAAACAGATCTAGAGAAATAAAACAGGTTCACATGGGGCGTTTTTTTAGTTCAACCCAGTGCACTGAACGAAAAAAAACCTGACACATTCCTGTACTAACACAGGCAATGTTAGTACACTGACCTCCCTTGCTGAGCTATTGTGTTCTGACAGGGGAACTGCCAGATCCCCTTCCCGGCCAAAATGCAGTGATCAGCGCTCGCAGCCATTGGCTGCAAGCATTGATCGGATGCTGATTTTCCAGCATACCCATTTAATAAAAGCTGGTCGTTAGACCAGCTTCTATCAGACAAGCTGCTGTACACATGGGCCGAGTGTAGGCTGATCTCTATTGAACTGGCTGATATTCTGCGTTTACTAGCCTATGCACAGCAGAAATATGTAGATCTTAAAGGAACACAAAAGGCAATTTTTTTTAAATAACAAACATGTTATACTTACCTCCACTGTGCACAGAGTGGCCCTAAACCTGGTCTTCTGGGGTCCCTTGGCGGCTGTCTCGGCTCCTCCCCGCAGGAACTATTCACCTTCATGCAAGCTCTCTTGCATGGTGGTTAGTTCTTGCGGGCGCGCTCCCGTGATACAGCCGGTGGCTATAGCCGCTCACTGTATCACTCGGCCCCGCCCCCCGGTGCGCTGTGTCATTGAATGTGATTGACAGCAGTGCGAGCCAATGGCTGCGCTGCTTTCAATCAACCAATGAATGAGCCAAGAAACCCGGCCGAGAAGCCAGCGTGTTCACAGCGCTGGACTTTCAAGGGGTTAGGTAAGTAAACGGGGGGCTGGGGGACCGCTAATCCTCGAATGTTTTTTCACCTTAATGCATGGAATGCATTAAGGTGAAAAAACGTGTACCTTTACAACCCCTTTAACTTTTCAAGTTTGGTCCTCTCCTAGGTTGTTGAAAAGTCTACCTGAGGGAAGGAACAGTAATTTCCATTGCTATGTATCAGAAAAAAAGATTACAACACTTTCACCATCAGACAACTAGCTTGGAGAGTGCTTTCTCTCAGGCCTCGTACACACGACCGAGAATCTCATCGTAAAAGAAACGTTGTTTTCCTTGACGAGTTTCTTGACAGGCTTGTCGAGAATCTTGTCAAGCTTTCTTTGCATACACACTGTCAAGACAAAATCTCGTCGTTCTCAAACGCAGTGACGTACAACACGCACGACGGCACTATAAAGGGGAAGTTCCATTCCATTGGTGCCACCCTTGGGGCTTCTTTTGCTAATCTTGTGTTGCCACGTGTTAGTAAAATTTTGGTGAGAGACGATTCACGCTTTTCAGTCTTCGTGCTTTCAGATCGATTTCTGCGGTTCAGTTTGTGCTTGTGGGTTCGTATCTTGTCCTTCAGGGCGTGTGGTCAGGTCATATTTGTTTTAGAGTGCGTTCCTGTCGGCTCGTTTCTGATTTTGAGGTCGTTCTTCATAGGACTTGCTGTTCTTCAGTGCGTTCTGTTTAGTTTGTTCGTTCTGATTAGACGTTTGTTTTCTAGCCATGTTGCAGGCACCTGCTCGTGGTAGAGTTCGTGTTGTGCAGTCGGTTTGTGTTGGTCTTATTGTTTTAGACCTAGACGAGGCCATGAACAGGGTGAGGAGGTGTTCATGGACCAAGAATTGGTTGCTCCGTAGGAACCAATTCTCTCATATGCCTCTGCTGCGGGAGATCTAGGAGAATAATCCTAATGATTACAGGAATTTTCTTAGGATGTCTGACCCTGTTTTCTAGCACCTCTTAGCTTTGGTGTCGCCCTATATCACCAGGCAGGATACCATTATGCGGGAAGCCATCAGCGCTGAGCAGAGGCTAGTTGCCACGTTACGCTATCTGGCAACTGGGAGAAGCTTGCAGGACTTTAAGTTCACGACAGGCATCTCCCCCCAGGCTCTGGGCCTCATAATCCCAGATACCTGTTCTGCTATAATACAAGTAGAGTTGAGCGGACACCTGGATGTTCGGGTTCGCGTCCGAACCCGAACTTTAAAAAAAAAGTTCGGGTTCGGGAACCCGTACCTGAACCCGAACACCGAACCCCATTGTAGTCAATGGGACACAGACTTTAAAAAAAAAAAAATGCGCGGAGGTCCCCGCAAATTCAATAACCAGACCCTTTAGGTCTGGTATGGATATTAAGGGGAACCCCGCCATCAATTTAAAAAAAAAATTACGTGCGGTTCCCCCTAAATATCCATAACCAGACCCTTTAGGTCTGGTGTGGATTTTAAGGGGAACTTCACCCCAAATTAAAAAAAAAAATGGCGTGGTGTTCCCCCTAAAATCCACACCATACCCCTTATCCGAGCACGTTGACCTAGCCGGCCGCAGAAAAGAGGGGGGGACAGAGTGCGCGCCCCCCCTCCTGAACCGCACCAGGCCACATGCCCTCAACATTGGGAGGGTGCTTTGGGGTGCCCCCCAAAGCACCTTGTCCCCATGTTGATGGGGACAAGGGTCTCATTCCCACAACCCTTGCCCGGTGGTTGTGGGGGTATGCGGGCGGGAGGCTTATCAGAATCTGGAAGACCCCTTTAACAAAGGGGACCCCCAGATCCTGACCCCCCCTGTGTGAAATGGTAATGGGGTACACTGTACCCCTACCATTTCACAAAGGAAGTGAAAATAGTTGTCTGGAAAAAAAACACACACACACCGTTGAACAAAATACTTTATTAATTAAACCAAATAAAAATCCAGCGGTGAGAATAGACGATCCATGCTGCTCCCTGATCCATCGTTGTCTTGTATCCCGCGGCGGATGAGTTCTCCTGCGACGGGTGTTACTAAGGAATAGGGCTGTCCCAGTGACGTAGCACAGTGTGCATCAGAGGGGGACGGGGTCACGTGACACGTGGCCCGCCTCCCCTATAAAAGAAACATCAAGCTCCGGAGCGTCATCGCGGAGCTGTGCTCTGAATGGAAGGACCTTCTCATCGCTGGACCAATCGTGGACGAGAACACCCGTACACCCGTCGCAGGAGAACTCATCCCCCACAACCACCGGGCAAGGGTTGTGGGGATGAGACCCTTGTCCCCATCAACATGGGGACAAGGTGCTTTGGGGGGCACCCCAAAGCACCCTCCCAATGTTGAGGGCATGTGGCCTGGTTCGGTTCAGGAGAGGGGGGGCGCACTCTGTCACCCCCTCTTTTCTGCGGCCGGCAAGGTCAACGTGCTCGGATAAGGGGTCTGGTGTGGATTTTAGGGGGAACTCCACGCCATTTTTTTTTTAAATTTGGGGTGGAGTTCCCCTTAAAATCCACACCAGACCTGAAGGGTCTGGTTATGGATATTTAGGGGGAACCGCACGTCATGTTTTTTTTTAAATTGACGGCGGGGTTCCCCTTAATATCCATACCAGACCTAAAGGGTCTGGTTATTGAATTTGCAGGGACCTCCGCGCATTTTTTTTTCCCCGAACTCCGAACCCGGACCCAAACTTTTTCCAATTATTCGGGTTCGGGAAAAACCCAAAGTCCGTACGAACTTTACAGTTCGGGTTCGCTCAACTCTAAATACAAGTCCTGCAGGACGACTATATGAGGGTAAGTTTTCTCCTTTAATATCACATTTAATGTATTTAATGTATGCTATTGTATTGTATTTTGTTCCTTATTCCCTAATTACCATGATTGTAATATGCTGTGAATGTCCCCTTTTTTTGCCTACATGCATATTTCCCTTCACTAACCTCCCCAGCATTCTATCCTGGGCCCAAACACACATAGCCTAGTCACTTTCCAATGTATTTTGTAAGATCCATTGTAGTGCTTTATCCTCCCCCCCCTCCCTAAAATGTGTTTTAAAGTACAGTTTAATTTTTTTTTTTTTAGGTTCCAAACTCATCTAGCCCCCCCCCCCGCACCTAAAATGTGTTTTAAAGTATTGCTTCACTTTTTTTTTTTTTTTTTTAGGTCCCAAACTCATCTAGCCACCCCCCCCCTAAAATTTTTACAATGGTCCATCAGAGGGAGTGAGGAATGTGATAATTGGGCCTTATATTTTTGTATTTAAATGCTCCTTAAAAAAAAAATTTGCATGATGTTGGCCAATAATGTTTTTGTATAATTTGCTTGCAATGTTATGTGCAAAAGTTCTAATTTTTTTTCTTGTTTTTATTCCACAGCTTCCGTCCACTCCACAGGAATGGCAGACTGTGGCATCGGAGTTTGCAACGCAGTGGGACTTCCCCAACTGCGATGGAGCCATTAACGGGAAGCACGTCCGCATCGTGCCACCACCCTGTTCGGGTTCCCAATACTATAACTACAAGGGGTTTAATAGTATTGTGCTGATGGCGGTGGTGTCAGCACAGTATGAATTCCTCTTTGTGGATGTGGGGAAGAACGGCCGGATGTCGGATGGGGGAGCCTTCAGGCAGACAGAGTTTGCGCTTCGTCTCCAGAGCGATGATCTTGCATTGCCACCGGATGCAGAGAATGTGGAAGGACTCCCCTATGTGTTTCTGGCTGATGAAGCCTTTGGCCTGGGAAAGCATCTAATGAAGCCATTCCCCCAGCGGACCCTCACCCCAGAACGGCCGGATGTCGGATGGGGGAGCCTTCAGGCAGACAGAGTTTGCGCTTCGTCTCCAGAGCGATGATCTTGCATTGCCACCGGATGCAGAGAATGTGGAAGGACTCCCCTTCGTGTTTCTGGCTGATGAAGCCTTTGGCCTGGGAAAGCATCTAATGAAGCCATTCCCCCAGCGGACCCTCACCCCAGAAAGGAGGGTGTTCAACTACCGGCTGGCCAGAGCCCAAAGAGTTGTGGAGAACGCCTTTGGGATAATGGTCAGCCGGTTCCGGCCTGTTTTTAACCTCTTTACACATGGCGGAATATAAATGGAACTACATTATTTTTTGTTGCTGCATTTTACATAATTTCCTAAGGAGATAGTCTCCTACTTATATGGCCACAGTTGGGCCCGAGGCCGGACTTGGCTCAGGTGTAATCGCCTTGCCGGGCCTAGAACATGCCCGCACTGGCTTGCCCCCCCAAAGTGCCCGTGCAGTCCGGGATATGTATGTGGAGTATTTCGCGGGTAGGGGGGCCATTCCTATGCCAGCCAATGTGTAACTTTATTATTTGAAGAAAAATCATAAAGAAATCTGTTGAAATTACATTTTTGATGTCTTGCTTGCGTTTATTTTAGCTGTCTCCTAGTTTTTCCTAGTGTACTACTTGTAGTGTCAAGTGTATTTTCTTTATGAACTAACAACCATTTCACAGGTAACACCAACACCAAACACATCAAAAGTTCTAGGGTATTTAAGAAGAACAAAACACACTTTGTTGTTGTTTTTACCAAAATTTTACTTGGTGCATATTCACACACATGGGCCCAGATTCTAAAAGGGCTTACGACGGCGCAACGCCATGTACGCCGTCGTAAGTCCTAATCTGGGCCATCGTATCTATGCGACTGATTCTCAGAATCAGTTACGCATAGATATCCATTAGATCCGACAGGCGTAAGGCTCTTACGCTGTCGGATCTTAAATGCAATTTTCTTTTTTGCCGCTAGGTGTCGCCTCCATCGTTTTGCCCGTCGAGTATGCAAATTAGCTAGATACGCGAATTCCCGAATGTATGCGCGGTCGACGCAGTGAAATTACAACGTTTATGTTAGGTTTGCGCGGCGTAAAGTTGCCCCTGCTATATAAGGGGCAACCAATGTTAAGTATGGCCGTCGTTCCCGCGTCGAAATTTATAAATTTACGTCGTTTGCGTAAGTCGTCCGTGAATGGGGCTGGACGCTATTTACGTTCACGTCGAAACCAATGGCGTCCTTGCGACGTCATTTGGAGCAATGCACCCTGGGATATTTTCGGGACGGCGCATGCGCAGTACGTTCGCTTAAATTTAAATGCTCCACGCCCCCTACCTGGCTAATTTGAATTAGGCAGGCTTGCGCCGGGTGATTTACGCTACGCCGCCGCAACTTTACAGGCAAGTTCTATGTGAATAAAGCACTTGCCTGTAAAACTTGCGGCGGTGTAACGTAAATGAGATACGTTACGCCCGCAGAGTTTTACGCCCATCTACGAGAATCTGGGCCAGGGTCTTTATAAAATATTTGAGGTGTATAATTATTTATTTATTTTTTTAATTGCCATAAACTGGCATTTTTTTTTAATAAAAAAAAAAAAAAAGAATTACATAACACAAAACACAACAATGTAAACCTCTAGGCAATAAATCAGACATTCAAAATTGTATTAAATTGTCTACCTGCCCATAATAAGATGGGGTGTTGTCACCCCTGTACAAGCCAAAATTTGATGATGCACACAGCCTTTTTAGGGTTAAAAATGGGTATTTCCCTCCTGATCCCTATTGTCAACATGTGCTATCTGCCATCATGGGTGATCAATGGACGTGTTTTGTGGGTGCAACCCCTTCTTCCTTTCACCTACTTGAGTTGTGAGGAAGGGGTTGCACCCACAAAACAAGGACATAGATATCCCAAGATGACAGATAGCATATGTTGACACTCTGGCCCGGATTCAGAAAGAAGATACGACGGCGTATCTCCTGATACACTGTCGTATCTCTGAGTCCGGCCGCCGTATCTATGCGCCTGATTCATAGAATCAGGTTACACTTAGATCTCCCTAAGATCCGACAGGTGTAAGTGACTTACACTGTCGGATCTTAGGCTGCAATCTCACGCTGGCCGCTAGGTGGCGCTTGCGTTTGTATACGCGAGGAATATGCAAATAAGGAGTTACGCCGATTCAGAAACGCTCACCTTTTTTTTTTTACGTCGTTTGCGTTCGGCTTTTTCCGGCGTATAGTTACCCCAGCTATATGCGGCGTATCCTATGTTAAGTATGGCCGTCGTTCCCGCTCCGAGTTTTGAAATTTTTATGTCGTTTGCGCAAGTCATTCGTAATTTACGTTCACGTCGAAACCAATGACGTCCTAGTGACGTCATTTAGAGCAATGCACGCTGGGAATTTTACGGACGGCGCATGCGCAGTTCGTTCGGCGCGGGGACGCGCCTGATTTAAATTTTACATGCCCCCTAGCCGCGGAATTTGAATTCCGCCAGGGGATTTACGATAGGCCGCCACAAGTTTACAGGCAAGTGCTTTCTGAATAAAGCACTTGCCTCAAAAACTTGCGGCGGCGTAACATAAATCAGATAGGTTACGCGGATCTAAAGACTCGCTCACCTATCTGAATCTAGCCCACTGTGTGCATCTTCAAATTTTGGCTTGTTTGAAAAAGTGCTTAGTTTCCCCCCAAGTCATCAATTATGTCCTTAAATGTTTCCTCAATAAAGGCCATTTTTTGATTGATGACGTACATCTCCCTACTGCATGCCTTGATTTGGAGGAGGATGTTTTGGGCCCTGGAATGTGAGAATCGAGGCCTTTCTTCAGCCACATGTTCATCCCCTAAACCAAAAACAAAAAAAAGGGTATTAGGAAATCTGCAGGCCTACATCTCGTATTACCTGAAGCTGTGGTGACAGATACTGACCTGTTGTAGGAATTTCAACCACTTCTCCTTCCTCCACATCCTGAGGTCTGGGTGGTCGGTGAGGTGTGGGTTCCTGGCGAGGTGGTCGGTGAGGTGTGGGTTCCTGGCGAGGTGGTCGGTGAGGTGTGGGTTCCTGACGAGGTGGTCGGTGATGTTTGTGTTTCTGGTGAGTTGGTTGATGATGTTTGTGTTTTCTGGGCTCGTGTCTGTTTGGGCAGTTACAAGCAGAAGACATGATTTTTGCAATCACTAATCTTGACTACTCACCTTTTTGGGACAAGTTTCACATATGTAGACACCCCAAAAATGCACAGGAGCCAGTGGCGTCACTAGGGTTGGTGTCACCTGGTGCGGTAAGACATGGTGTCACCCCCCCCCCCCCCCACCCCCCATATTTTATCCCATATAACACTGCATATAATGGAAATAGTAGTGCTGTTAACAACTATAAAGCAATTAGCAAATTTACCTAACAATATGATATGAAAAAAATTAGAACTCCCCAGGAAACCCCCCCCCCCCACCCCCAGGATCAGTGCCCATTTCAACAATAATAACTGCCAGTATTGGTGTCAGTTTCCACAATGATACCCAGCATTGGTGTCAGTTTCTGCAATGTTTCCCAGTATCAGTGTTGCCAACCTACCAGATTGAAATTTACTGGCACGACACCTAAAATTTACTGGCACCGCCAAGTTTTTACTGGCATTTCACAAAAGTTACAAAATTAAATTTTTAGGTGCAAATTTCAGTATTTTTTTTTTTTTCAAAAGAATTTATTGAGAGAAAAAATACAGTACAAGATACAATAGCAAGTATAGTACATTTTCATATAAACAGTGTAGTATAACTACATGAAACTTAATTTTAAAACGTAGCCTGACAGATCTAGACAGTGTGCATAAACTGAGAGTGAGTTACACAGCAAGTAACTTGTCAATCAGTACCAGGATAGCTGGACGGATCATAGTCAAACAGATCTAGCAGAGCTACGAGGTGAAATATGTAACAGCCAAAATAAAATAGGGGGGTGGGAAAGCAATGGGGGGGGGGGGCGCACCAAAATTAACGGTATAAGCTGAGCACTCTCGGTGTGGTCAAAAGTGTTAGAGATAGTAGGAGAAGGAGCCGTTTGCAAAGTCATCCAGGTCTTTTGTGGACAGTGTCGAACGCATAAAAGCGTACCATCAGGAGTAGAAACGTGCTTTGGAGGCTTCTTGTTTGAGGTCCGTGTTAATTTTGTCCTTGTATAACAAACTAAGAAGCTCCCGTTCAATTTGCGGTATAGTTGGGCGGCAGGGCGAGGTAAATTTCAGTATTTAGGCTAAAAACAAGTACTCAAGGCAAATAGCAATGTGATTTAAGGTAGATATTAAGGCAAAAAAACATATTTTTGTTATTTTCGACATAATTAGGGCAAATTATTTAGTACAATCACCACCTGCCTCCATCACTTGTCACCATCGCCCCCTGCCTCCAATCGCCCCCTGCCACCAACACCCCCTGCCACCATCCCCCTCTCTCTGCCACCATCCCCCTCTCTCTGCCACCATCACCCTCTCTCTGCCACCAACCCCCCTCTCTCTGCCACCAATACCACCTGCTCCATCCCCCTCTGCCACCACCAGGCACCATCACACCCTGCCACCATCCCCCTCTGCCACCAATACCACCTGCTCCATCCCCCTCTGCCACCATCACCTGCTGTCACCGTTGGCTGGGCTGTCACTCCGTCCCTGACTCCCCCTGACCCCGTGGACTCTGGAATCTGGATTGCAGGGCTCCTCCATTCCGCCGCTGAGTGCTGCTCTGCCTCGTGCTCTATTGCTCCTGGTAGTGATTTTTAAATGCTGGCACGCCTGGTGGGATGTGTTAAAATAAATCACTTGTGACTCGTCTCGCCAGTAAAGCACGCCAGCGCCGCATAACCTTTGTGAGATCCGCCCCCCGCTGGCCGAATACAGGATCTGCTCGGCTCGCTCCAATTCCAAGCCAGTCCGATCACGGCTATTTTTTACTGGCACATTCCCGCTACTACAGGCATTTACAGGCAGGGAAAAAAGTGCCTGTTTTTATAGGATGCCCGTAAAAATATGGGCGATTTGCAACAATGCCCAACATTGGTGTCAGTTTCTGCAATGATCCCCAGCATTGGTGTCAGTTTCTTCAAAAATAATTGTAAGCATTGGTGTCCATTTCCACAAGCATTGGTGCAGTAGCTGCAATAATAGCCCCTGGCATTGATGGTCAGTGGCATTAATGCTATTTTAAAGCCCTGCAGCACAAGGAGTTAATGGACACTGCCATTGATCTCTAATGCAGTAGTGCCCAGTAGAAGGTAAATAACCCCCTTGTGCTGTATTAGTGGTCAGTGTTAATTACCCCTTTGTATTGCAGCATGAATGGGTTAATTAACACTGACCACTAGTACAGCACAAGGGGGTTAATTAACTTCTACTGGGCACTACTGCATTAGAGATCAATGGCAGTGTCCATTAACTCCTTGTGCTTAATTAGACATTATCATTAACCAGTCCTGTGCACTGGAAAAGAGTCACTGCAACATATATTTTCCTCTGTCTGCCATTCATGCTCACTTACCTAATCCCAGCAACATGCACGTTCCCGCGCGGCGTCTCTCTCTCTCTCTTCCTGTCCCGGCCTCTGAATGACATCATGTCAGAGGCGGGGACTAGAAATACAGTAATCTGTGGGGTCACCCCCCCCCCGCACTGGAGGAGAAACTGAAAGTACTGTGTGTGTGATGTGACTGACGTCACATCATCACACAGTGCAGTGTGATCGGCACAGGCTGAGCTCTGCTGAGGCTCGCCTCGCCGCTCGCTGACTGGCTGGTGGCTGGCTGGTGGCTGGCTCAGTAGGGGAGCCCCGAGCGGAGGAAGAAGGAGGACACAGTTGGACAGACGTTTCAGCTAAAAAAAAAATATCCTCAATGTCGGGATGGTGTCACCCCTCTAGCGTGTGTCACCCGGGTGCGGACCGCACCCCTAGCACCCCCCTAGCAATGCCTGTGACAGGAGCACCTGTGTAGGTCACCCTAAAAAGGGTCCTCTCCTTTAGACTGATGTAATTTGGATTTTAATTCTAGTTACAAACACCAGCATCAGCTAGACACCAATGTAAACATATTTCTTCAATATAAACAGGCATATTAAAATATTTTTAACCCAGTATCTTCATAAAACATCCTATGTAGTGGCCGAACAGATGTGTCTGAAATGACCGTTATTTTCTAAGGTCCTATATTCAAAAGCAACAACATGGAGCAACATGCAAGTTCTGAAAAACAATAATAATAGGGACACAGGAGAAGTACTTACTTTTTTCAAGCATTCTCTTAATGCTCCTTAACTGTTCCGGCTCCCTCAGTTTGAGGTCTGACCCCTCTTTCTGAGCTGCTCCTTCGATCGTTTCACCCCAAAATGTCTATTCAGACTTTTTTGCACTTTACTCCATAATTTTGCCCTTCCTTAAATTAGGGTGGGTATAGGGCCCATGCCTGCCATCGTAATCAGACTTTTGCAATATGTCCACCATTTCCTCCATTTCCGCGTAGGACATGTTAGATGCCTTGTATTTGCTCCTTGTTTCTGACGTTTTCTCATCAGGCTCGGGGCTTGTTGTGTCGTCGTTTGACGAATTTATAATTACTGACACCTGCCCATCAGACTCTGCCACTTCGTCTTTTTTGGATGATCTAGGCCTAATTGGAGACGCCTGCTCATCTGATTCTGCCATGTCGTCGTTTTTGGATGATCTAGGCCTAATTGGAGACACCTGCTCATCTGATTCTGCCATGTCGTCTTTTTCGGATGATCTAGGCCTAATTTCAGACACCTGCTCATCTGATTCCGCCATGTCGTTTGCGCGCCGAATGAGAAGGGGCGGGGAAACATCGAGTAAGAATGTCATGGGTGGGCGACGTGTATCGGGGAACAGATGATCAATGACAGCGCCACAGTAAAGAACGGGGAAGCTGTGTTTACACACAGCTCTCCCTGTTCTTCAGCTCCGGGGACCGATCGCGGGACTTTGGCAGCGATAGGGTCTGCGGATCCCACGGCCGCAGTCATGGAGCTTCGGAATGGGTCGCGGGCACAACCAATGGCTGGGCACTTAAAGAAGACGTACAGGTACTTGCTTGTGCCCAGCCATGGCATTCTACCGACATATATGTGCAGGAGGC
Source organism: Rana temporaria (assembly GCF_905171775.1). Taxonomy (NCBI): domain Eukaryota; kingdom Metazoa; phylum Chordata; class Amphibia; order Anura; family Ranidae; genus Rana; species Rana temporaria. The sequence continues at coordinate 229,335,763 of NC_053489.1, forward strand.
GGTCCTTAAGTGGTTAACACATTTATTATAGAACATTCATTAATGTGGATGATTTAGATGATACAGTATTGCTGTACAAAAGACCAGGACTTCTGGAACAATGTTCTGTGGAATGATAAATGAAAGACAGACCTGTTTGCTAGGTGACCACAGACCTATTTGGTGTAAACTAAAGACAACATTTCAGAAGCAGAAGCATATACCAACTGTGAAGCATTGTCGTGGAAACCTTCATAGTTTGGGTTTCTTTTCTGTTTGGATGCCTGGACAGATTTTATCATTGAGTCAACCATGAATTTGGTATCATATCAAAGTGTGCATGAGGAGAATGTGATACAAACTGTAAAAAAGTTTAACTGGGAATGTACCTTGCAACACAATAATGATTCAAAGCAAAAAAGAAATAAAACATGCCTTAAAAAGAAGAAATGGAGGGTTACAGACTGGTCTAGTCAGAGCTCTGATTTGATTTGGATTGAAATGTTGTAGGGGAATTTGCAAGGTGCAGCTCATGTAAGAAAACCCACAAACATCTTGCAACTAAAATAATTTGCATGGAGGAGTGGTCAAAAAAGTTGATGCCAGAGATTTATGGGAAGTTATGCAAAACACCTACAAGAAGTCATATCTGCTGTAGGCTAGAATACCAGCTTCTGAGACCAAGGGCATGTTATTTTTTTCAACAGTACACTGATGCATCTATGAATATTTTTGTTGAATAATTAATTGAAAAGGTCAATTTTTTACGTATAATTATTTAAAAAAAGTGAAAATGTCCAAATTGGGCCCAAAGTGTCAATATTTTGTGTGGCCGCCATTATTTTCCAGCACTGCCTTAACCCTCTTGGGCATCGAGTTCACCAGAGCTTTACAGGTTGCCACTGGAGTTCTCTTCCACTACTCATGATGACATCACAGAGCTGGAGGATGTTAGAGACCTTGCGCTCCTTCACCTTCCATTTGAGGACACCCCACAGATGCTCAATAGGGTTTAGGTCTAAGGACATGCTTGGCCAGTCCATCACCTTTACCCTCAGCTTCTTTAGCAAGACAGTGGTTGTCTTGGAGGTGTGTTTGGGGTCGTTATTATGTTGCAATACTGCCCTGCGGCCCAGTCCCTGAAGGGAGGGGATCAGGCTCTGCTTCTGTATGTTACAGTACATATTGGCATTCATGATTCCCTCAAAAACTTTAGCTCCCCAGTGCCAGCAGCACTCATGCAGCCCCAGAGCATGACACTTCCACCACCATGCTTGACTGTAGGCAAGACACACTTGTCTTTGAACTCCTCACCTGGTTGCCGACACACACGTGGGACACCATCTAAACCACATAAGTTTATCTTGATCTCATCAGACCACAGGACATGGATCCAGTAATCCATGCCCTTAGTCTTCTTGTCTTCAGCAAACTGTTTGCAGGCTTTCTTCTGCATCATCTTTAGAAGAGGCTTCCTTCTGGGACGACAGCCATGAAGATAAATTTGATGCAGTGTGCGGAGTATGGTCTGAGTGCTGACAGGCTGATCCCACACCCCTTCAACCTCTGCAGCAATTCTGGAAGAGAACCTCTGTATATGACGCTGAGCACGTGCACTCAACTTTTTTGGTCGACCATGGCAAAGGCCTTTTCTGAGTGAAACTTGTCCTGTTAAACTGCTGTATGGTTTTGGCCACTGTGCTGCAGCGCAGTTTCAGGGTCTTGGCAATCTTCCAATATCCTAGGCCATCTTTATTAGAGCAACAATTCTTTTTTCAGATCCTGAGAGAGTTCTTTGTCATGAGGTGCCATGTTGAACTTCCAGTGACCAGTATGAGAGAGTGAGAGCGATAACACCAAATGTAACACACCTGCTCCCCATTCACATCGGTGACCTTGTAACACTAACATGTGGCACGTCTCCGGAAGGCAGTTATAAGGATAGTAAAAACAGCAATCGTTAATTAACCAAAACAGTAAAAGATAGAATAACCTGAACATTCATACTTTTGTTTTGGGCAAAAACATCCTGGAAGGCCAACACGGTGAGAAAGGACTTGGACTCATAGATCCTATAAGGAACTCTTCATCTGTGTTCTGGGGATCCCGGATTATTTGAGTAGCATATTCTATTTGGTGGGTTCTTGTGAGAACTGCGTTACTCCCTGGGGCCTTCGGGGTATCAGCTAGAATCCATGGGAGAGAGCTCCTGTGGGATATGCAGGTGTGCCTGAAGATAAGAGGCTGGTTCGTCTGGGTGTGAGAAAGATTTTGTTTCCCCATGCGGTGGAGGACTGAGAAGATAGGTTGGAAGGCTTTACGTTTGCGGGAGACTTCTTGCGAGTAGTCAGCAAAAATGAGCAGCTTATGGCCCTTCAATTGAAAGGAGTTATTAGAGATTTTAAGATGGCGACTCTGTCCGAGTAGTATAAAGCATGACCCCACGTAAATGACGTTTTGAACTAACGGCGCATGCGCCGTCCGTGGACGTAACCCAGTGCGCATCCTCCAAACAACGCCGCAAAAACTCATTGCTTTCGACGTGTATGTAAATGACGGCCAGCCCCATTCATGGACGACTTACGCAAACGACGTAAAAATTTAAAAAATTTGACGCGGTTCCGACGTCCATACTTAACATTGGCTGGGCCATCTTTTTGGTGGTTTATATTTATTTACGCCTGAAAACGCCTTAAGTAAACGGCGTATCTTTACTGCGACGGGCAAGCGTACGTTCGTGAATAGCCGTATCTCGCTGATTTACGCATTCTAGGCGTAAATCAGCGTACACACCACTAGCGGCCAGTATAAATAGACAGCTAAGATACGACGGCGCAGTCGGTCGTATCTTAGCAACATTTAAGCGTATCTCAATTTGAGAATACACTTAAATATACAACGGCGCAGATTCGGAGTTACGACGGCGTATCTACTGATACGCCGGCGTAACTCTACCTGAATCTGGCTACAAGAGAAGTGAATTGTTAGGGTTTACATACACCTTAAAACATCTGGCACTAGATGTTGCATGTAGCATGAAGCAAATTGCACCCAAGCAATATTAACTTTTCACGGTGTACTTGGTGGAAAAATAAAGCCATATGATCTTTTTTTTTTTTTAAACAGTAAAAAATCTTGTGAATTAAGTGTTGATTCACAAGGGAAAAATCGAGGGAAACAATACACAGGTGACCATTTTCACACGTCATTATAACTGAAATTCTCTCCCTTGGATGAATTGTGAGGTACCATCACACACTGTAACAGATATCACTTAAAATGACACCTAATGCGTGTTAAATCCATTGGGCCCTTTTTGTCTTCTCAGAACTACTGTACGACTGAATATATAAATTCCTACGAGCTATCCTTCAGTACATGTTGCACATTGAACAGTGGATCTTGGAACATCCATTATTCTATGAAGTCTTGACCCTTGTGGCTCACAGCGAGGCAATATTGGTTTAAATGTGTAACCCAATCTGTTATTATTAAATATTTAAATTGCATTCAGTGATGCATGTTCCTTAGAGGCGTAATATCTGCATGTAAATGTTATCAACTTCTCTTCCAATCCCCAGCCTCAGACCTAGTAATTGCAATCTGTGTGCTTTCTGTAATTGTTTGCAGAATTAAATAGGAAAAGTTTAATTATAATGATATTTCGCTTTGGTTTTCTCATGAAACACAAGAGATAAGGAGAAGACAGTTTTTATGTTAAACCCAGATTTTTTTTTCCCTATTTCTAAGACATTATTTAGAGGTCATTTTATGTGTAATTCTGTTCATATCTTACTGTTGTTGATCCAAATGATATTAGCAACGGGCTGAGAATGAGACAAATGGTCAGCATGGAAGATATGAAAAAAAGATTAAATGTTATTGTTATGAGTTGCATACCTCTATGAAAAAAAAATAATAATAATAATTCTGACAAGCTAATGCTGTTGGGATGGAAGAAATTATATCACAATGTTTTACACTTTCCCAGCTGACACCATGTACTTGACAGAATGCTGTAGGTTTCAATCTCTGACAAATGAGAACACGCATTGGTCTAAAATGCATCAATAAGTATTGTGCTTTGAGCAGATTTATAAAAATTCTGTATCTACTGCAATGTATTTATTTCACATGTAAACGTCTTGGAAAGTTACAGTTCTCTATTGCTCTGTATTCCCTAATAAAGTAATATAATTAGCTTATTTTAGCTATTGACATGTCTTTATGAATTCCATGGCTTTTCCTTATGGTTTAGTCCTAGCACTGTCACTATCAATGAGCATCAATATTAACATAATTAAAAATGATTGGGCTGTTTAATTGGCACCTATGAAAGAGATTTGTACTGAGGGAGGGTGGAAGCTTTTGGTGGCAATCTTGGCAGAAGACAGTACGATACTTGTTGACCAAAAGCAGGTAAATGTGCAGGGCCGGACTGGCCTACCGGGATACTGGGACATCTCCCGGTAGGCTGCCTGCCCTGAGGCCGCTTTGGGCTAAGCTGTGGCTGAAGCACAGCACTCCGCTCCCTCCTCCTCCTCTTCCTCCACTACATGTCACACAGAGTCAGCGGACATCTCCCGATGTGTGTCTGCGAGCTGCCTGAGTGTGAAAACTTTGGCCGCGCTGCTGTTTGAAAAGTCCCCCCCTCCTCCTAGACCAGCTTATGTCTGCTGTGGGGGGCCCCAAAAACTAGTATTGTGGCTTCAGGGTTGCTGGCTTCAGTTATGAGCAGAGAGTGTCTATTACATTCTCTGTCACACTGCTCGGACCCCGCACTGACAGACCACCCTCCCCCTCCTCGCACGGACTTCAGACAGGAGAGGAAAAAAGATACAGAGAGCAGGATCTTCTCCTCTCACCCCCCCCCCTCATGTGTGTCCCTGCGGCCCCGCCCACATTCCAATCCTCGGCAGCTCCTCCGTGCTTCCCAAAGAGAAACTCCAGCAGCCTGCAGGTAGATAGTGGAAGTGGAGGAAAGGCCAGCTTTTATTATGGATGCTGCAACCCTCCACAGAGGATCCACAGCTCTCCAGGTCAGCCAATTGCCTTGCTTCCTAATGAAACTTCTCAGTGATTGAAAAGAAAGAAGCACACAGGTGGGTCAGTCATTGATGGGGTTGTCACATCCAGAGTCCCTCAACCAACACAGCAGCTCACTAGGGTTTCCCTAGTGTGGTGCACTACAAGCCCCAGCATGCAGGCAGATGACAGGTCTGTGTCTGCTCCACTTGTGCAAAGTGGACACGGGCACAGACTGCTGTTCTCTATGGACCGGTCTGACTGTCATCCAATCTTGTGTACCATGTCTGCAGTCTCTGACCATCTCCTGTATCATGTCTACATATCTTACCATCTTTATTATCATGTCCTCAGGCTCTAACCATCTCCTGTACCGTGCCCACAACCTCTGACATCTTCTGTACCATGCCCGAAGCCTCTGACATCTCCTGTACCATGCCCGGAGCCTCTGCCATCTTGAAATCTCCTCCTGTACCATGCCCACAGCCTCCGGCATCTCCTTACCATGCCCGCAGCCTCTGCCATCTTGACATCTCCTCCTGTACCATGCCCGCAGCCTCTGGCATTTCCTTACCAAGCCCGCAGCCCCTGGCATCTCCTTACGATGCCCGCAGCCTCTGACATCTCCTGTATCATGTCCGCAGCCCCTGGCATCTCCTGTACCATGCCCACAGCCCCTGGCATCTCCTGTACCATGCCCACAGCCCCTGACATCTCCTGTACCATGCCCGCAGCCCCTGACATCTCCTGTACCATGCCCGCAGCCCCTGACATCTTGACATCTTCTGTACTATGCCCACAACCTCTGACATCTCCTGTACCATGCCCACTGCCTATGACATCTCCTGTACCATGCCCACAGCCTCTGCCAACTTGACATCTTCTGTACCATGCCCACAGCCTCTGACATCTCCTGTACCATGCCCACAGCCTCTGACATCTCCTGTACCATGCCCACAGCCTCTGACCATCTCCTGTTTTATATCATGTCTGCAGTCTGGAGAGGAGTCAACGGTGGGAGCACTGCTGGGATGGGGGTCATGGGACAAGTCAGACGTGTGTGGACTGTGGAGAGGGGACAATAGGAAAACCAGAGCCACCAACTGGGAGCCAAATGACTGATCCCTGCATGGTGCACCTGAGAGGTGGCCAGTGACAGCGCTGCCAGGCCAGTCTGAGGGGGGGGGGTCATTGATGTAAGGGGGATTTGATGTAAGGTGTCCCCCTTGATGATTGCTCCACTTTTACCACTTTTAACTGTAATTTGCTCTTATATACTTAGCCCTATGTGCTTTCATATCTGTCTTATCTATAAGAGTGTATATAATACACTCTTCAAATGTGCTTTAAAATGCACAAGAAAATAATGACGTTATGATGTTGGGTTGGTATAATAATGCTATGGGGCTGGTATGACATTTTTTCCAGGGCTGGTTTTTACTCCCAGTCCGGCCCTGTAAATGTGGAATTGCCAGACATACAACTGATAAGAGTTAGGCAAGGGATCAAGTTAAGATCAGGGACATGGTTAAGGGTGAAGAATAAAGATAGGATTAGAATTTAAGAGAGTGAGTTTTTGATAAATGAATGATATTAATATTTTAAAGCACTGTGTATCATAAACACTAGCCATAAACATTTTTAATACTTATTTCACCCTTTGTTGCATATCAGCACAGTTGATCTCCTGCAGCTACAATAATAGTAAAACCTTGCATTTTCCTATTAGGTCCATTCTATAGTAATATGTAAACCTCTATTCTACAGCTGGCATTTTCAAATGCAAGTTTGAATTTGACTGGTTACTGCAGAGGATGAAAGCAAGTTCTTTATCCAGACATGTATATAAAGAAGGCAATGTTTTACTACTAAAGCAAGAGTATGACTTTTACTATAAATACTGGTTCAGTTCTTTATGAGATCTGTTTCCCTTTCTATTATGTTAGGGAATGTTTTGTCTGACAAAACAGCTGTTTTGCTGGTAAGACAAAATTAGTGATGTAGAGAAAACATTCCTAAATTTTTTTTATTGGTTGGTCCTCCCACCCTTTAACATCACAGATCACCTCTTTGTGTGTTCTCTAATCCCCGCCCTCATGCACTAAACTCAAAGAACTACCATGGCTAGGTGAATGACCTGGTACAGAGAAAAAAAAAAGATGCATAACATCTCCCATTCTAAATGCAGTGAGTCAAGGTGAATCTTTGCAATGTAACATGTTACTAGATCCAAAATTTACAGCTACACTTTAGCCCAGTAAGTCTGAAGACAACATGGTTTTCTACTCTACTCTCTAGCGTATCTTTGCTTAATAACATGGTGTGCTTCGATGGCAAGAAAATGAAGCAAATATATCCATTAATCCATGCACTGGGATTCAAAAAGGTTCTACAGCTTTCTTCCTCAGCATGAACCAAGCTCTATACGGCAATATAAAAAAGTGAATCCTGTAGACTTTCTTTCATTTGAATCACAGTAGAATACAATTAGTTTTAACAGCTATGGGAGTATAAAATGACACCCATCACGTTTTAGTAAGTCCAGGTGTCAGAACAGCAGTAGTAGATATAAGTATAGAAGGCAACAAAGGTTGATAGCTATTCCTCAGATCTAGGAAGGTGCTGGGAGCTTTTTCCATTTAATGATGTCAAAGCTGACAGCACTGTGTGCTACTCTCTGCTGAATTTGTGTTTGTGTAGGCTGCAGTGGTTGATGAGCTACAGGACACAGCACATATACTTTTCATGTCTGCCAAAATTTCTTCTTAGAGTGTAACAGTAATGCTGTTCAGTATCATATTACTTTACATGCTGTTTCAACTAGTAATATCTTCTCCAAAGTTCCTGCTGTAAAATTAATCCATTGCAATAGCACATTTGAATTTTATTTTAAAAATTAAAGTGCTTTAAACTGCAAGATCATGACCTTCTCCCCCCGTAAAAATGGCTGCTTAATAGGGTAGAAGAGTGCCCAATTGCTCACCAAGTTCAGATGCAGACCCCTTAAATTCCATTTTCCAAAACTTCCTGGATTCCTGGACATGCCCAAAGATGGTATTTCCACAGTTTCCCTCTTTCAGTAGCTCAAAGAAGTCTGATAAATCAGAGAAAGCTGGTCAAGTGATCTGTAGCTTTTTGAGCTGCCCCATTACTTAGAATTGGTGTGTGGGCATTAACCCAATAGCACATAGCTTCTCCCCCTAGAGGGGGAGGCAAAAAGATTACTCTTGCACTTCCCAGTGGAAGACCAGGATTACTTTGAAAATAGTTGGAAGCTAAGCCGTAACAATAGAATCAATCAGAATCAGAAAGCAGAGTGAGAAGAGGAGGAGAATCTGTTCTGCAAAATGCACTGGAACTTAGCAGCAGAGATACACCATAGGTAAAAGAGCATATTAATGGCTAAAGGAACATACATCCAAAAAATGTCAGTTCTCACTGTAGATAGCACGGCTTCATTGTCCTTGTGGAACCCTTGCCCTTAGATGTGGCTCTTAGGACCCTCACAATGGTCCAGAGAGGTACTGTACAGTACTAATTGAAACCCATAACTCTTAGACTGCACTCTGCCTGCTCTTTGGAAAATCAGTGGCAGCACTGTCCCTAATTACAGATATAATTTCCCCCATCCCCTCCACAAGATAGGACACATGAAACTTTGAGAGTTTCATGGTAGTCAATATGTGACAAGAATCGATATGACTCAGTGGTGAGCAAGATAGCAAATACTACTATTCCTAAAACTAACCACTAAAGAACTGACACTCACTTATAAATAGTACGGCATCTGTTGGATAAGTGATCAGAGGTGCTTTCATTGGGGGACCTTGACCTGGGCTGTATCAATTGAATTGAACATGAGATACCCATAGAGAGAGCAAGAGAAACATTTAAGCATACCTCCACAACCAAGAAATCAAGATGATGATGCTACAAGGTCGGATCGAATACAGTAAGAACCTATGGGCAGCTGAGTTTTTCTTGGTAAAGAAGAAGGATGGCACTCTCTGATTTTGTATGGACTATAGGCTTCTGAAAAGGCTTCCTCCTTTCAGGTGGTCACTAGAGTTGAGCGGACACCTGGATGTTCGGGTTCGCACCCGGACTTTGAAAAAAAAGTTCGGGTTTGGGAACGAACCCGAACCCGGACTTTGACCTGAACCCGCACCCCATTGAAGTCAATGGGGACCCGGACTTTTGACTACAAAAATGTCTCTAAAAAACGAAGGGAAAGGGCTGGAGGGCTGCAAATGGCAGCAAAATGTCGGGAAGAGCATGGCAAGTACTCTGGAAATAAATGTGGATAGGGAAATAACTTAAAATAACATAAAAAAATTAAAATAAAAAATATAATGATTTTTGACCTTTGAGGACGAGGTCCATACAGTTTTGTTCAAAATGATTGAAATATTCAGAATCACCTATAGATTACAAACTGCCACTATAGGAAAAATATTTCAGGAAACTCTCCCTGACTATGTACTTGACAGAAACACAGTATGTTGAAATATTCAGAGTCACCTATAGATTACAAACTGCCACTATAGCTGAACAAAATTCCTAAACTATATGAAGCACAGCAGATGTCACAGGAATCGAGTGCTTGTTGATATTTCTGGAGCAACATACACCTAAAACTCTCCCTAAGCAGATTCAGCAACCTTTCCCTCACATAAGTGAAGCAGTGACAACGAGCCAGATGCCATAAGTTGATTCAGATATCAAAGAAATAAAGTGTGCTTCTTGATATTTCTGGAGCAGTATAACAGCATAGACCTAACACTTTCCCTGAGCAGATTCAGCAACCTTTCCCTCACATAAGTGAAATACAGTGAAAACGAGCCAGATACACCTAAGACTTTCCCTAAGCAGCAGATTCCAGCAGCCTTTCCCTATCTAGAGTGAAGCAGAGTGACGATCTGTGCTGTGTGCCTCTATCTAATATAGAGGCACGTCACATGATGGGTCACATGCTGCACTGGCCAATCACAGCCATGCCATAAGTAGGCATGGCTGTGATCAGTTCCCAGTCACAGTAGTAACACGAATGGCGATTGGCTGCCGTGCAGCGCGCTAAAACATACCCGAACTCCGAACCCGAACCCGGACTTTTTCCAACTATTCGGGTACCGAACCCGAACTTTACAGTTCGGGTTCGCTCAACCCTAGTGGTCACTAATGGAAGCCTAAAAAAAAAAATCTCAGAATAGGTCTCTCTAATAATCTTGAGATACCAACAAAAATATTTGCACCGAAATGAAACAGACCAAGCTGTCCCATAATCTTTTTTTCAGTAATCTAATGCAATTTATATGGGTTTTCATGGATAATATTTTTTTTTCCCCTGAGATTAGCCTGGTCCCAAACATGCCTGCTAAGTTCATAAATATTATCTCTTGACTGAAACAGTTATGCATATTGGTAACTCTTTGTCATTCTTTAGGACAATACGTTCATTCTTATGGCTACCACCTTATGTCTATGTCTAGCTTAAAGGGCCACTAAAGGATTTTTTTTAGCTAAATAGCTTCCTTACTGCAGTCCTGGTTTCATGTCCTCATTGTTCGTTTTTGCTCTAATCCTTCTCTGTTCTGAACACTTCCTGGTTGTCTGTTTACTGATGAAAAAAGTCATGGGAGCTTTCTCTCTGTGGTCACTAATCAAGGAGGTGTGATTACTGTGTGTCTAAAACCCCTCAACACCAATCAGTTTCGTTTTCCAAACCATCACTGCCCTGTATTGGCGCTGTGCAGCAGAGAAGCAGGAAACATGCAAACACGAAACTGAAACTACAGGTACATTATATGATTGATTTGTATCTATTTTTAATCATTTTTAAAAGGAATCAGTTAACTATTATGTCTCTATACCCTGTAAACAGTCATTTCAGCAAAAAAAAAGAAATTCCTTTACAACTCCTTTAACAAGTGGAGCTACATAATTCCAAATGTTTGTGACCACGTCTCCTTCATTGTTTTCAACTGCTAACTTAAGTGAATATTTAAGATATGTTACAAATGTAAGTAGTTTCATTGAACTTATGTTCCAGCTTAGTAAAACTTAAAAAATATAATCTGCTTCAGCATCCAAATTCCAATATTAAACAATGATTTGGCGTGAGTGTCTTTGTTTCCATGGAAACAAGTTTTGTGATCATCGTATACCAGTAACAATTCCATGCACCTGTATTCTGATATTTAGATAAACATAATTTCCAAATTGCCTAGCGGTGTGAGTTTGCCATATACTGATGTATATTTACATCTGTCATTAATTGTTAGTTTCCCCAGCAAGCTTAAACTTGCGCCTGCTGTTTTTGAAACAAAGTAGTGTATTTTGAATTATTGGCTGATAAGTCTGCCATGTAGCGATCAGTGAACAATTGTTTGAATGAGAAGAAAATGGATGGGCTGTATTCTCTGTTCCACCCACCTGTACTTCACAACAACAGGTGCAGTGGCTTCAGAAGTACTGAGAAATCATGTTATGCATCTGTTAGCATCAGCTTATAGGTCCATACACACCAGGTCCATTGTGCTGCCCTGGGCAGTTTTATCAGCACAGCCCCAATGCATGCACAAGGCAATTTTCCTTGTTTAAAAAAATATAAACCAGGATGATCTTTAACACCTGAAAAAAGTACAGTGTGCAGTACTTTTTTCATCGCATTATAATGCAAAGTAGTACACAGAATTACAATGCTGATCTGGTGAATAGAGAAAAATAAAATTAAATAAAGTTCAAACAAAATTATTACAGTGCAATAGTATTTTCTCAGCACTACATCCTAACAAAGCGCACACCAGTGGCTGCTGTCTAATATAGTTACTAGTGTGAATGGGCCCTAAAGCCTGTTCTAGAGTGTTACCAATGATATAGTGGAAGTGGAATCATAGGGGCTAATTTATTGTTGAAGCTGTGTCATATCCCTAATGTCCTAATTCTTGCTTCTTGGCATTAATGAAATGTTACTTAACTGCCGCTAGTTTTACAGAGCTATTCAGCACAGTAACGTCTGATTTGAAAGTTGGTCAGGAGTCTGCATGAGGCAAGTGAAGATATGCCAACTACAGTCGGGGAAAATAATTATTCGATCCCCTGCAGATTTTGTAAGTTGGGCCACTTACAAAGAAATGAAGGGTCTATAATTCTTATCATTTATGTATTTTAATTGATAGAGACAGAATATCAACCAAAAATACAGGAAAAAACACGATACAAATGTTATAAATTGAGTTGCAGTTCAGTGAGTAAAATCAGTATTTGATCCCCTACCAACCAACAATAATTCTGGCTCCCACAGACTGGCTACAGTATGTGCTCATGTGGTACAAAGATTAGTCCATTCAATTTAAGAAGGTGCTCATAATGACAACTCGTTATGTGCATAAAAGACACCTGACCACAGATTCTCGGTCTTGCATTCAAATCTCACTGTCATGGGCAAGACCAAAGAGCTGTCAAAGGACTTCAAGTACAAAACTGTAGACCTGCATAAGGCTGGAATGGGCTAAAAGACCATCAGCAAGAAGCTTTATATAGAGGGAGCGATATTTCACATATGGAGCGATATTTCACAAATGGTAGAAATACAAAATAACCATCAACTGCCCTCGGTCTGGAGCTCAATGCAAGATTTCACTTCATGGGGTAAGAATGATCATGAGAAAAGTAAGGGATTAGCTGAGAACTACACGGGTGGAGCTTGTGAATGATCTCAAGGCAGTTGGGACCCCAGTAATCAAACAAACCATTGGTAACACAATATGCCATCATGGATTGAAATCCTGCAGCGACCACAAGGTCCCCCTCCTCAAGAAGGCACATGTACGGGCCCATCTAAATGATTCGGAAAAGGATTCGGAGAAAGTGCTGTGATCAAAAGAGACCAAATTTAGTTTTTAGGCATTAACTTGATGGGCCGTGTTTGGAGGAAGAAAAATGCTGACTATGACACTAAGAACACAATCCCTACCGTCAAGCACAGAGGTGGAAACATTATGCTTTGGGCTGTTTCCCTGCTAAAGACACAGGCAAAATTTGCTGCAATGAGGGGGGCCAATGGACGGGCCCATGTATTGTAAAATCTTGGATGAGAACCTTCTTCCCTCAGCCTGAACACTGAAGATGGGACTTGGATGGGTTTTCCAGCATGACAATGACCAAAAATATAGACCTTAATCCTATAAAAAATTTAAGATGGGAGCTGATACTTCAAGTTGCCAAGCGACAGCCAAGAAACCTTAAGGATTTCGAGAAGATCTGTAAAGAAGAGCGGACCAAAATGCCAACTGAGATGTGTGCAAATCTGGTAACCAGCTACTAGAAACGTCTTAGGCCCCGTACACACGGTCGAACATGTCCGCTGAAACTGGTCCGTGGACCAGTTTCCGCTGACATGTCCGACCGTGTGTACGGCCTAGCGGACAGGTTTTCAGCGGACAAAAGTTTCTTAGCAAGCTAAGAAACTTGTCCGCTGGAAACATGTCCGTCGGACATGTCCGCTGGTTATGACGTGTAACCAGCGTCCCGAAATCCCGCGCATGTGTCGAATTGATTCGACGCATGCGTGGAAGCATTGCACTTCCGTGTTTGAGAACGTCGGTGTCTTCTACGTCACCGCGTTCTCTGTCCGCTGGGATTTTGGTCTGATGGTGTGTACACACATCAGACCAAAAGCTCCCAGGAGACATGTCCGATGAAAACGGTCCTCGGACCGTTTTCATCGGACATGTCTCCTCGTGTGTACGGGGCCTAACTGTTCCTCTATGCTTGCCAATAAGGGTTTCTCCACCAAGTACTAAGTCATGTTTTGCTTGGAGATCAAATACTTATTTTACTCACTGAACTTCAACTCAATTTACAACATTTGTATCATGCGTTTTTCTGGATTTTTGCTTGATTTTCTGTCTCTATCATTTACAATACACCTATGATAAAATTATACATCCTTCATTTCTTTGTAAGTGGGCAGGGCCAATTCCCGAATAGAGGAGGATCACAGCCGCTCTTGTGCAATTCCATAGACATAGACATGTTTATTTTTATTTATTTTTTATTTACCTTTACAATTGCTTTAACCTTTGTAATTCCCCTGGAAAAATAGCAGAGACATGCAATTCCTAAAATGATAGCAGTGCACTTTCTGAAATGTGAGGATACCTAGACTCTTCTGTGCCTACAGCCTTATTGCAGTATATCTTCAGAGTAATATCTAATGTACTGCTGCCTCAGACTGCTAGTCTCAAAAAATGTTGATGACTTCACAATTGTTCTGCTCACTTTTGCCTTGCTCGAGACACTAACATGAGGAAACAAAACTCTGTTGTAAGATGACAATATGGCCACTTTTACACAAGGGCACAGTGCAGAACTAGGCATAGTAAAACAGTAATGGGGGAAAAAGTCAGCTGCAGGGAAGAGCATAGGCAATACTGGTGACTAGAATCTTACCTGTCTTCTCTGCTGACTGCTGCTGCTCCCTGACATCTGACTCACTCTGGATGAATGTGCTGAGGAGGAGGACCTACTTCCAGGCACTTATCCTGCAGCCGGTGCCATCCGCGGATGGAGCAGCACTGCAGGGGCAGCAGTTCCGTGGAGAGATCTGTCAGCCGCATAAGCCGATGCTGTTGATATCACTCTGCCTCCTGATCACTCCGAATCCTGGTAGCCACGGCCTGTGTGGTTCACAGCAGCGCTGCAAGGTTAGTGTCACTGGGCACAATAGGAGACAGTATTATTTGTATGGCCACAATAGGAGTTATATGGACGCAATAGGAGTTATATAGACACAATAGCATCTTTATGCTATTGTGCCCATATAGCTGCTATTGTGCCCATGTAGCTGCTATTGTGCCCATATGGATGCACAACAGCAGCTATATGGGCACAATAACATAAAGATGTTGTTGTGCCCATAAAACTGCTATTGTGCACAGAAAGTGAGGGAGTGGGCTTGGGTGACCTTAAAATGATGCCCGAAAAAAAAATCTCAAATCAGGACTTTGTGGTGGGTCATTTCTGTGACTTCTTGTGTCCTGGTTTATGAGTAGGGATGAGCTTTGTGTTTGATTCGAACATATGTTTGACTCGAACATTGTCTGTTCATACGTTCGACGAATTTCGAACAAAACGGGTCGTTCGCGCCAAATTCGAGTGACGCGCAACGGCCCATAATTCACTGCGGCATTGCGCGCTGATGATTGGTCAAGCATGCACCATGACCCTGCATACTTGGCCAATCACAGCGCACAAAAAACAAAGAACCATAATTGGCCAAAGCCAGGGTGACTTTGGCCAATTATGGCTCAGGGGGTTTAGTACACGCCCTACACTATATAAGGACGCCTGCAAGGCGGCCGCGTGTAGTGTGTTGCGGCGTTGTTAAAGAAAATAAGTCAGTCAGTCAGTTAGAGAGAGAGAGATAGAGAGAGACACAGTGTCTTTTCTACCAGATAGATAGATAGATAGATAGAGCAGGCAGGCTAGTCAGTTTAGTTAAATTTACAGTGTGTAGAGGATATATATACATCCTAGGCGTTGTACATATATTTATACACTGTATAGCTTAGATAGATCAGCTATTCCTATTTGTTAGGCAGTAGATTGTGCTAGCTGCAGTGCTCTAACGTGTTGTATTGCCTGTATGCTGTTTAGTTTACACCTAAACATAGTACTCAGTGTTAGTGGACGTGTGCTATTTAATTGCACATAAACGCAGTTGCTGTTAGTGCATGTGTGCTATTTAATTGCACATGCACACAGTTGCTGTTACTGCACGTGTGCTATTTAATTGCACATAAACACAGTTACTGCACGTGTGCTATTTAATTGCACATAAACACATTAGCTGTTACTGCATGTGTGCTATTTATTTGCTCAAAAAATGCAGTTGCTGTTACTGCACGTGGGCTATTTAATTGCACATAAATGCAGTTGCTGTTACTGCACGTGGGCTATTTAATTGCACATAAATGCAGTCGCTCTTACTGCACGCATTCTGTTTTTTGCCCATAAACGCAGTCGCTCTTACTGCACGTGTGCTGTTTTTTGCCCATAAACGCAGTCGCTCTTACTGCGCATGTGCTGTTTTTTTGCCCATAAACGCAGTCGCTCTTACTGCACGTGTGCTGTTTTTTTGCCCATAAACGCAGTCGCTCTTACTGCACGTATGCTATTTAATTGCACATAAACGCAGTTGCTGTTACTGCATGTGGGCTATTTAATTGCACATAAACGCAGTTGCTGTTAGTGCATGTGTGCTATTTAATTGCACATAAACACATTAGCTGTTACTGCACATGGGCTATTTAATTGCACATAAACACATTTGCTCTTACTGCAAGTGTGCTGTTTTTTTGCCCATAAACTCAGTCGCTCTTACTGCACGTTTGCTGTTTTTTTGCCCATAAACACAGTCGCTCTTACTGCACGTGTGCTGTTTTTTTGCCCATAAACGCATTAGCTGTTACTGCACGTGGGCTATTTAATTGCACATAAACGCAGTTGCTGTTACTACACGTGGGCTATTTAATTGCACATAAACGCATTTTCTCTTTTTTTGCCCATAAACGCATTTGCTCTTACTGCACGTGTGCTGTTTTTTGGATGCAATTATTTGCATGTGGCTCTTTGCTGAGCTCCAATTACAATATCAAAGTATATAGGGCCAAAGGGTCTTGTCAGGGCCGATCCTCCCTATAGGCTCACTATGCAAGCCGCTTAGGGCCCCGCAAAGCTGCGAAGGGCCCCCCAAATTACTAGAGGCCCCGCCTGGTGAGAAGTCATTTTCGCCCCCTCACCATGCTTCTAAACTCGCTGGCTGAGTCATTTCCAATTTCCAACAGCAGAAGAACACCCCCTCCCCCCGCTTCTCAACTTTCTTTAATGTGACATGTCACTGTCGTCAGCGCCCCCCGCTTCTCATTTTTAATGTGCCATGTCATTTTGCTTTTTCTTTGAGAGTAATCTCATGTTGTGCAGGGACATTTCTAAACACGTGCCACTACTATAGACACCCAGCAGGTACGATATTTAAAGGAATTTTTTATTTATTTTTTCACTTTAAGCATCATTAAAATCGCTGCTCCAGAGAAAACTACAGTTTTTAAAACTTTTTTTTCCATTGATACATGTTCCCTGGGGCAAGACCCGGGTTCTCAAAGACGTTTTCCAACAATAACTTGAATATTGGTCTTTAAAATGAGCACTTTTGAATTCGAACGTTCGAGTCCCATAGACTTCAATGGGGTTCTAAATGTTCGCACGAGCGATCGGTCCGTTCGAAAGTTCTGGTGCGAACTGAACGCGGGTATGTTCGGCTCATTCCTATTTATGAGTTTATGTGCACATTACTGTATCATCCTCAAGGGGTTGTACATACAGTACATAGGAAAACAAACACTGTCTGGATAATATTATTTTCAACAATATCTTTTTTGGCCCACTAACATTGTACTGAAATGATAATACTGTACCTATTGACTTCTATCTGAGAGCTCATAGAAGAACATTTTCAGAAGTAGGTCAGGGTTCCATAGAATTTATATGTAATGTCCACAGCAATATACAGACTGTTTTATCAGATTGTTTTTATGAAATGGAAAGTGGTAAGCTGTCAGAATGAACACTTTACATTGAAGGTAGGCAGAATAAGAAATGACAGGATTTTGTCTCTCTAGGATGTAGTGACTGGAGAAGAGTCCATGACATTGGACAATGTCAGACTGATGTGTTGCCTTGTTTAAAAGTATTCCAGCCTCTTTACATAAATGTGGTTACTAAAAAAAGGAATACAGTTGAGAAGTAAAATCTAATCGATGCAAAATTGAATTGCGTGTCATACATTAACTACTTTGCTGATAATGCTAAATGTTTTATAGCTGCTAAATAACATGATTTATATTTCTAACTGTTCTACTTCTACATTTTGTTTGCCAGAAATATTTTTTCACAACGTTTTTATTTAAATATTTTTTTTCTATGCCAGACTGGACTAATCTGGTAAATTGAAATGTTTATATTTTGTTAATATGAGGGACACTGATTATAAAGACTACTACTAAAGATTTAAACACAATCGTTTAGCCAGAAGTCCAGGGAAACAATGCCTACTGTCTTGAAAGACCATACACAACTGTTGCTATTTGGCCATTTCATCAGGTATTATACTTTAGCAACATTGGAGACCAATTGGAGACAGCCCAGTCCAGTCCAGCAAAGAGACAGCGACAGCCCAGTATATCAAAGAGACAGCCCAGCCCAGTCCAGCAAAGAGACAGCCCAGTCCAGTCCAGCAAAGAGACAGCGACAGCCCAGTATATCAAAGAGACAGCCCAGCCCAGTCCAGCAAAGAGACAGCCACTGCCCAGTACATCAAAGAGACAACCCAGTCCAGTACAGCAAAGAGACAGCCAAAGTCCAGTACATCAAAATGACAGCCCAGTTCAGTCCAGTAAAGAGACATCCACAGCCCAGCACATCAAAGAGACAGCCCAGTCCAGCCAGTTCAGCAAAGAGTCAGCCACAACCCAGCACATCAAAGAGACAGCCCAGTCCAGTACAGCAAAGAGACAGCCAAAGTCCAGTACATCAAAATGACAGCCCAGTTCAGTCCAGTAAAGAGACATCCACAGCCCAACACATCAAAGAGACAGCCCAGTCCAGCCAGTTCAGCAAAGAGTCAGCCACAACCCAGCACATCAAAGAGACAGCCCAGTCCAGTCCCACAAAGAGACAGCCACAGTCTAGTACATAAAAGAGACAATCCAGTCCAGTACATCAGAGAGACAGCCCAGTCCAGCAAAGATACAGCCAAGTCCAGTCCAGCAAAGAGACAACCACAGCCCAGCACATCAAAGAGATAGCCCAGTCCAGTAAAGAGACAGACACAGCCCAGTACATCAAATGCCTCGTACACACAGCTGGACTTTGAGAAAAAAGTCAGACGGCTTTTTTTCTCGGAAAGTCCGGCCGTGTGTAGCCACCATCGGACTTTTTTGTCGGAAGTTCGACGGACCTTAGATAGAGAACCTGTTCTCTATCTTTCCGACAGACTCATGGCGGACTTTTGCATGGTCAAAAGTCCAACCGTGTGTACAAGGCAAAAGAGACAGCCCAGTCCAGTCCAGCAAAGAGACAGCCAAGTCCAGTCCAGCAAAGAGACAGTCACAGCCAAGCACATCAAAAATACAGCCTAGTCCAGTCCAGCAAAGAGACAGCCACAGCCCAGTACATCAAAGAGACAGCCCAGTCCAGTCCAGCAAATGGCCAGCAAATGGCCAGCCACAACCCAGTACATCAAAGAGACAGCCCAGTCCAATAAATCAAAGCCAGAGACAACCAAGCCCAGTCCAGTCCAGCAAAGAGAAACAGCATAGCCCTATTCAGCAGCATTGTTGTTTTGTTACCAGAAAACTTGTTTCCACAGTCTCCAGCACAGAACAGGAGGCTAGTGAGGAGGAGGACAGGTTATCTACCCACACCAACCATGATCATCCACACGGCCACACCACATCTTGCTCTCACACAGCAAGTTGACTGGCACCAAAATGACCTTCTAGTCGGTCTGCACTAAGAGGTGGGGCAGAGTACAGATCACTCTGCTTTCCGCTCTCACAAGCAGCAGCTATTTGATCCCTCAGGATCCGCCTGTGTTTTTTTGTTATAGGCAGCACAGCAGTACAGGATATGGGGAGAGTGCTCTGTCAGAGGTTCCTCCACATTTAAACCCTCTGCAGCTGCCAGTGCTTTTTTTACAGGCAAGCACAGCAGGCTACACAGATTAGGACACAGGAAGTGCTCTGGCAGAGGTGCCAAAATGGCTTTCCTGCATGTTTCACCAGAAAAAATGCCCTGCCCCTGCATATCTTTGTGGATGCTCTGTGACTTGCTGATATGAACCAGTGACTCATTTACTACTCTATACTACCACGTGTGCCATTATTGCCTGATTTTTGCCTTATTTTTCAAAATCTTTTGTTTATTTAGCAAAAAATGAAAAACCTAGTGGTAATTAAATGCCGCCAAAAGAGGCTTAAATCTGATAACAAGCTCAGAGCTGCAGCAGAAACTGTGAGCTTGATTCTACCACTTGTCTACTATGACATTTATAAACCTACCTTGGTAGATAAGTGGTAATGGATTTTAAAGGACCCATGTTCCATGTTTTCACCGGCTTGCATAAATATATATACTGTATGGCACGGATTCACAAAGCACTTGCGCCGACGTATCTCCAGATACGCCGTGTAAGTGCAAATATGCACTGTCGTATCTGTGCGCTGGACCCACATACTAAGATACGCCTAAAAACAGGCTTCATCCCACCGATGTAACTTGCCTACGCTGGCGTAGAGTGGGCGCATATTTACGCTGGACGCATTTGGCGCTCCCATTGATTTTCCATTCAAATATGGAAATGAGGGAGATAGGGCAATTCACGAACGTACGTGCGCCCGTCGCAAGTGCGCGTATGTTATACGTACGTCGTAAAGTTATGCCCCATAAAGGAGGTGTAACTCAGCAGAATCCATGCAAAGGGCTGCACCAGGGAACACAACCCGGCGTATTTTACGTAGTTTACGTTGAACGTGAATATGGCTGAGCGTAGGTTACGTTCACGCCATAGGCAGTGATCCGACATATCTTAGGGAGTAGTTCCGACATGATTCTGAGCATGTTCACTATGATGCGTCCACGGGACGGCGCATACGCCGTTCATTATACGTATCTGTCTGGCGCTCGGCCCATCATTTGCATGGGGTCTCGCCTCATTTGCATGGCTCACGCCCACTTCCACCAACGCCGGCTTAGGCCTAGGAAACCCAGCGTAGTTTTGGGAGCACTGGCTTTGAGAATTCAGTGCTTGCCTCTCTGCGCTGCAGCGGCGTAGGGTACAGGAGATACGCTACGGCGGCATTAAATGTGCGCCGCTGTCTGTGAATCCGGGCCTATATATATATATATATATATATATATATATATATATATATATATATATATATATATATATATATTGTACGAACTGTAGATTTTTAATTTAGTAGAATGACTGAGAAAAACAAAACCGTTACTACAATCATCTACTCCATTAATTAACACAAACAAAAATAATGTGTTCAGCTATCTGGATTAGAAAGTCCCCTTAATCTACCATCCTTTGCTCTTCTTTTATGGGACAGTTTCCAAGTTTCACTGCCAATTTTTTTCTTTGTTTCGCCATGGAAAGAATAATGTACTCATTTTTGCTTTAAAATTTCTCTTCTCGAAAGTCTCTGTAATTTCTTTTTCACTTTAATAGAGTTGTTTTTGTGAAATCACTGCATTGAATCTCAATTTTGCTTTGGTGCCTGAAGACAATATAATATATAAGACATACCAAGTGGCTATGTTGTGCATCCAAAAACACAGTCAATTGAAAGGCTGTGTTTTAAAAACAAAAAGGTTACAATATGTAACTCAGTCAATATATTTCAGACTCCAGCTACTCACAAACACAAACAGCATAAAAAAGAATCTAAAGGTTAAATGTTGCCTCAGTATTTCAATATATCAAGCAAAGCAGAGTATGAACAAAGCAATATTTCAGCTATGCACACACATGAAGGAGAAATGTATTCTCAATTAATTTGTAGTACTGGAGGGTGCTAGGATGTGGTAAACACAAGGGCGCAAGTTCCGTATTCAGAAAGAACTTGCGCCCTAAGTTACCGCTGCGTAGTGTAAATGTGTCGGCGTAAGCTCGCCTAATTCAAATGTGGATGATGTGGGTGTGTTTTATTTAAATTAATTGTGACCCCACGTATTTGACGTTTTTTACGAACGGCGCATGCGCCGTCCGTGAAGGTTTCCAAGTGCTCCAAATTACGCCGCAAACTGTCAATGCTTTCCACGTGAACGTAACTTACGTACAGCCCTATTCGCGAACGACTTACGTAAATGACGTAAAATACGACGCTGTTTGTGTGTTTCCGACGTCCAAACTTAACACGACTTACCCCTGCTTTATGAGGGGTAACTTTACGCCGGAAAAAGCTACCTAATTTGCATATTCCTCACGTAAATCTACGGAAATGCCACCTAGCGGCCAGCGTAAATATGCAGCCGAAGATATGACGGTGTAAGAGACTTACGCCGGCCGGATCTTAGGAAAATCTATGCGTAAATGATTCTACGAATCAGGCGCATAGATACGACCCCGCCACTCAGAGTTACGACGCCGTATCCTGACATACACTGTCGTAACTCGTCTCTGAATCCAGGCCAAGGCCTCTATATGGCCTTGGTTTTGGATCAGTTAGAACTGATCCTCTGGCTAGAAGATGGCTACGCATAACTGGACACTAAAGAAAATTATATATATATATTAGTAATCTAGGGCAGCACTATACACATTCTTTGGGTTTGATTTACTAAATAGGCTGTTCGGAGGTGCAAGAGATGTTGCACTTTTTAAGGGAATTTTCGCCAGAGCCTAGTGAATGATGCAAAGCTTTGCTTGACTTCCATCATTCAACCAAGCAAAAATGCATTTTTTTTTTATCTTCCTTGCACATATGGGGCCAGATCCTCAAAAGAGATACGCAGACTTAACTGCTGTTCAGTCTGTGTCTAACTTTGGAAACGATCCTCAAAAGGCTTTTTCCAAAGTTAGGCAGAAGATCAGGCATGTGTAATTGAATTACACTGCCGAATCTTAGGATGCAGTACCGCATCCGCCGCTGGGGGCATTTCGAGTCGAAATGCCGTTGCTAGTATGCAAATTAGCACTTAAGGCGATCCACAAAGCTTTCCAGCTTCGTTTTTTCGCCGTAAGTGTTATTTTGCAAGTGTAAAACTAGGGCTGATGTTACAAAGTGTAAACTAGTCACACCATGTAAAAGCCCATTCCAGCGACGGCATTTGGTATGCATTCCCGAGGGAGAACTCCACGGCAATTTGTAAAGACAAAACCGGCATGGGTTCCCCCCCAGGAGCATACCAGGCCCTTAGGTCTGGTATGGGTTGTAAGGGGACCCCCCTACGCCGAAAAATCGACGTAGGGGTCCCCCTACAATCCATACCAGACCCGTATCCAAAGCACGCTACCCGGCCGGTCAGGAAGGGAGTGGGGACGAGCGAGCGGCCCCCCCCCTCCTGAGCCGTGCCAGGCCGCATGCCCTCAACATGGGGGGGTTGGGTGCTCTGGGGCAGGGGGGCGCACTGCCGGCCCCCCCACCTCAGAGCACCCTGTCCCCATGTTGATGAGGACAGGACCTCTTCCCGACAACCCTTGCCATTGGTTGTCGGGGTCTGCGGGCGGAGGCTTATCGGAATCTGGGAGTCCCCTCAAATAAGGGGGCCCCCAGATACCGGCCCCCCACCCTAAGTGAATGGATATGGGGTACATCGTACCCCTATCCATTCACCTGTAGGCAAAAAGTTAGTTAGTAAACACACAACACAAGGCTTTTTAAAATAATTTATTATTCTGCTCCGGATGCCCCCCCTGTCTTCTTTATTAGCTCTATTAGCAGGGGGGGCTTCTTCTTCCACTCTCCGGGGGTCTTCCGCTCTCCGGGGGTCTTCTCCGCTCTCCGGGGGGGGCTTCTCCGGATTCCGGGGGGCTTCTTCCATCTTCTCCCCTCTTCCGCTGTTGACTCGGCGAACCCCGGTTCTTCTCCAGCTGTCCGGTGCCTTCTTCTTCAGCGCCGGTCTTCTGTGACGTCAGGGTCTTCTGTTCTTCTCCCCTCTTCCGATGTTGCCTCGTCGCCTGTTGTCGCTGTAATGATGGAAGCGCGCCTTGCATCCCATTTATATAGGCATCACCGTCCCATCATGCTCTGGCAGGTACCCACGTAGTGGGTGCACGTGGGTAGGCACCCACCACGTGGGTACCTGCCGGAGCATGATGGGACGGTGATGCCTATATAAATGGGATGCAAGGCGCGCTTCCATCATTACAGCGACAACAGGCGACGAGGCAACATCGTAAGAGGGGAGAAGAACAGAAGACATCAACATGGGGACAGGGTGCTCTGAGGTGGGGGGGCCGGCAGTGCGCCCCCCTGCCCCAGAGCACCCAACCCCCCCATGTTGAGGGCATGCGGCCTGACACGGCTCAGGAGGGGGGGGGCGCTCGCTCGTCCCCACTCCCTTCCTGACCGGCCGGGTAGCGTGCTTTGGATACGGGTCTGGTATGGATTGTAGGGGGACCGATTTTTCGGCGTAGGGGGGTCTCCTTACAACCCATACCAGACCTAAGGGCCTGGTATGCTCCTGGGGGGGGAACCCATGCCGGTTTTTTCTTTGAAAATTGGCATGGAGTTCTCCCTCAGGAATGCATGCCGAGCGACGCTGTCATTTTTTTTTTTTTTCCCGACGCAACTTTTTTAAGCCGTCGCGATCCTCAAAACTCGGCGTAACGTAAATTCGCGCATGCGCAGTACGGCCGGCGCGGGAGCGCGCCTCATTTAAATGGGACTCGCCCCATTTGAATAGGAACGCCTTGCGCCGGCGGAATTTTAGTTACACAGCCTGAAATTTCTAGATAAGTGCTTTGTGGATCGGGCACTTAGGTAGAAACTTTAAGGCAGTGTAACTTAAATGGGATTTTTTAAGTTACGCCAGGTTTTTGTGGATCTGGCCCGATATTCTTTGCAAATTAAAATTCCAACATATTCACTAAGCTCTGGGTACAACTTCCCTTGCAAAGTGAACAGCTCATTTTTTCCCTAGTAAAGCAACCCCTCCAAAAAAAAAACTTACCAAATATGTCCTTGCTTTTCCATAATTCAGATGAACATGTTTGGTAGTAGCTGTTTTTATTACTGCTGCTTTACGTTAAAATGAATCTGTTTTATACTATTGGCAGCATGCTCTTCTGGTTTTCTGGTTTAGTAGCTCTCCATTCCCTTGTGAGCTTGACAAGCTCTTCAGACTAAAAAACAGGGAATAGAGATTCTGAATCCAATAGGAGTGGAATTCCATGCAACAGTAGAAGAACA
This sequence comes from Rana temporaria, assembly GCF_905171775.1. Lineage (NCBI taxonomy): Eukaryota > Metazoa > Chordata > Amphibia > Anura > Ranidae > Rana > Rana temporaria. Next base: position 229,360,755 of record NC_053489.1, read on the forward strand.
TGGGTTACCTTCAGCCTGAGGCCCCATACACACGAGAGGATTTATCCGCAGATACGGTCCAGCGGACCGTATCCGCAGATAAATCCTCTTGAGGATTTCAGAAGATTTCTATGCGATGGCGTGTACACACCATCGCATTGAAATCCGCGCTGAAATCCTCTGCAGATGACGTGTCGCGCCGTCGCCGCTATTATGACGCGGCGACGGGCGCGACGCTGTCATATAAGGAATTCCACGCATGCGTCAAATCATTACGACGCGTGCGGGGAATCCCTTTGGACGGATGGATCCGGTAAGTCTGTACAGACGAGCGGATCCATCCGTTGGAATGGATTCCAGCAGATGGATTTGTTGAGCATGTCAGCAAATATCCATCTGCTGGAAATCCATCCCAGGGGAGATTTATCTGCGGATAAATATCCGACGGAGTGTACACACCATAGGATCTATCCGCAGAAACCCATTTGATGGGATTTATCTGCGGATAGATTCTATGGTGTGTATGGGGCCTGAGGATACTGTGGATATATGCCTCAATGAGAGTAGGGCCAAAAACATCAGGGGAGTACTTTTCCAAGTAGCGATGCTGATGCATAACTGAATGTAGGGAGCATAATAGGATTGGAATATATTATTTGGTTTAAAGTAGATGTGTAATGTTTATGAAATTGCATGAAAATTTATTTTTTTTGTTTCATTTAATATATAGCATAGAATGTGCTTTTCACTGTTCTAGATCACTAATATGTATATACTGTACATTTGATTTTCAAATCGTATATTTGTGGACAGCAGCTAGTAATGGAAGAGCAAAGTATTTATGCATGATACACACTTGGAATCTGCAAGTGTACAGGCAATATTGTATATGACTATAGGAAATTGTACTGAAATGCTTAGAAGAAGCAAACCTTAAATTGATCAGGACATACAGTGTTGACATTGCATTTTAATAAATTGAATGATCAGTTGAATTTATCTTTATTTTAGCAAGAGAGCTTTCATCTCTTCCTTATAACAAGAAATTTGGTTCCTATCCTGTGATATCCTGAATATTCATTCCTGGCTGTTCTAGCCATATAGAGACACTCAATTGAACATTATTCATGGTCTAAGTGTAAATAAATCCAGCTGCTCAACTTCAAATATGGAGTATGTGCTTCATTTATTTGTCAAAAGGAATTTGTGGTAAACATCTGGATGAACAGCTGAAAAACCCTTGAGGTACTTTACTTTTAGTTATATGGTCAAAACTACAAAGCCACCACAGCAGTGATTTTATCATGAACAGGAATATAAGATTATTTATCCATTGGGCTCACTAACCACCCGTGCTCTCATATTAAAAACTTAGCTACTCCACATTTAACTGTACTGAAACTTCACCATGATATAGAGGATATAGGAGAAAAGCAGGTGTGCTATCTATGGCTTCTGGCAATGTCTAAAGTATTGCAAGCCAGCCTGTACCTGACTGCATGAACAACTCATTGCATTTATAATATCATCTATCATGTATATTTGTTATGCTGATATTAGTAGTATATCTTTGGAAAATTAAACAACGTTTTATGTGATGAAAAAAAACAACGTTTTTTAAACTTCATTTTCAAAAACGATGTAGCATACACACCATTGTTTTTTCAAAAAGCTCTAGCAAAGCACGGTTATGTTCAGCACGTACGACGGCACTCTGTTCCATTCAAACTCGCGTCCTAACTTGCTTCTGAGCATGCGCGGGTTTAAAAACGTTGCTTTGCTTTTTAGCCTACACATGGTCATTTTTTATGACACAAAAACAACGTTTTGAAAAACGACACAAAAAATTGAAGCATGCTCCAATTTTTTTTTGGTCGTTTTTCAGAAGACATAAAACGACGTTTTCCCCACACGCGGTCATTTTAATTGACGTTTTTAAAAACATCGTTTTTTTTCATCACATAAAGTGATGGTGTGTACGTGGCATAATGCAGCAACAGTGACAGTCAATAGCCTGCCAAGATATTAATATGCAAGTATGATAAATTAGAAACATAATAGAATCAAGTGAGAGAAGTTGGACAGCTGCATCATATTGGTTATGTTATTCCTGAGATTTTTACAGACTATGTGAGCTGTAAACATATATTAACAGATATTTAGGCTTACATTGACTTCGGGCTTAGTTGTGGGAATCCTATTGTTGAGAAACTTTTATATTTATCTGAGCTATACAGTACTGTGCAAAAGTTTTAGACAGGTGTGAAGAAATTATCTAAAGTAAGAATGCTTTTTAAAAATCTATACAGGTATTTTAATTGTTGATTTTTATCAGATTTTTATCAGTTTACAAAATGCACAGTGAGCAAACAGAAGAAAAATCTAAACCAAATCAATATTTGGTGTGACTACTATTTGCCTTTAAATCAGCATACATTTTTCTAGGTACACTTGCAAACATTTTTTTGAAGGAACTTGGGAGTTGTTCCAAAGATCTTGGAGAACTAACCACAGAGGCGATTTAGTTCGCATGTGCCGCGCTATATAAGTTTTTCATTCATTCATTCATTCATTCATCTTCTTTGGATTTAGGCTGCCTCAAATCCTCCACAGAGCCCACATCTCAACATTAGCAAGTCTGCCGTGGAATACATGAAGAGACAAAAGAATTTAAGGCAAGAAGATCTGTGGTTCGTTCTCCAGGATTTTTGAAACAACCTACCTCTCGAGTTCCTTCAAAAACTGTATGCAAGTCTACCTAAAAGAATTGATGCTGTTTTGAAGGCAAAGGGTGGTCACACCAAAAATGTATTTGATTTGGATTTCTCTTCTGTTTATTTACTTTTCATGTTGTTAATTGATAAAAATAAACTATTAACACTTCTATTTCTGAAAGCATTCTTAATTTATAGAACTTTTTTCACATCTGCCTATATCTTTTGCACAGTACTGTATGTAAGAAAAAAATTGAAGGCAAGCTAACCACAAAACTTTATTCAAGCCCAACACCAGCCAAGGCTTTTCAGAGTGATGTGAAGAGCTAAAGCCACTGAAAGTGGATAGTCCTTACTGCAGCACAAAACCTTGCTTACATCAGTACTGTATGCCCAGGCCAACATAATAATGCAACTCTAGCGGGGGGGGGGGGGGGGTTGTCATGACAGTCTGGGACTACAACAAGTGAGCTGAATACTTAAATTTTTTTCCAGGGTTTTGTTTTGTTTAACCCTCCTGGCGGTATTCCCGAGCATGACTCAGGGTGGATTTTTTGTGCCAAAATCGGTAACCCCGAGTCACGCTCGGGGTAGCTATGCAGAGCCTGCAGCGCACACTGGCTTACCTTGTTCCTGGATCCAGCGATGCCACCGCGCTGTGTGAGCGAGCGGGACCTCGCTCGATTCACACTGTGCCGCCGATCTCCGTTCCCTGCAATGTTACGACGCACGGGGGCGGAGATCGGCGTCAAATTCAAAAAGGTAAACAAACACTATACATACAGTATACTGTAATCTTATAGATTACAGTACTGTATGTAAAAAAAACACACACTCCTTGTCCCTAGTGGTCTGCCCAGTGTCCTACATGTACTTTTATATAATAAAAACAGTTCTTTCTCCCTGCAAACTGTAGATTGTCCATAGCAACCAAAAGTGTCCCTTTATGTCAAAAATGGTTTTAGATCAGCTAGAAAACAGCGATAATAAATTATAATCACTTGCAGAATTGTGCGATAGCGATTTGTGGGGAAATTCGACATAAAAAAAAAAAAAATGACAGCGACAATTCTGCAACTGAGCAAATTTCAGTGATTTTGAGTTGATTACATTATTGAATAATTTTTATCAGAATTATATTATTATTTGTTATAATTATTTATAATTATTTATTATATTATAATTTATAATTTTGTTTTTAAAAAAATGTCATACCCGGGATGCCTATTAGACTCTGGTTTGGTCAGATTTAAGTGAGTTATTCCTAAGAATTATAGGCCTACAGTATAAAACGCCAAATTTCCTTGAAAATAATGGTACCGCTTTCAGCATCTTTTTTCTGAAAGAATCATACCACCAGGGAGGTTAAGGAAATCATGTTGGCTCCTTCGATGTTAAAGGTAATGCAATCACTTTTCACCACTAGTTTTTTCTTTAGGCTTTGCATATAGCTGTGTTGTTACATTGCTGGTCAAATTGCCATTAACCCTGCATCAAAAAAAGTTGTTTAGAAAGAGTGATAAGACATGAAAACATTTGTTGAAGTGATGTCACCTCTAAGTTTGTCTATCTTGCTTGTTATTTTTAATTACAAGTCAGACACACATAACATGGTTGTAATTTTTAAATATAAAAATTACTTTTCTATCTTCTGATAAGGAAGAAGGCTATGATTTGCTTCCCTGACTGATGCTTCCATTGTAACACATTATGAATTGCTATAGATAAGCCAAAATTGAAAAGTAAGCCAGAGAATGTAGTTTAATAACCACTATCTTTTGGGAGAAAACAAGCCTGTGAACTGTATCCAGGAGTTGAATACTAAATTAATTTAGCAAATAATGCAGAGTCCGTCAATGCACACTGGCCAAAAATTGTATATCTGTTGTCATATTATTGTTATATTTGGTAGCAAATGGGGATCATTTACCATTTGAAAGTATAATGTACTTTCAACAGTGGCAAATCACATGTGATGCCAGGCAATAGCTTATTAAAATTAGTGGGTTATGATCCTTGTTTAACATATCCATGTGATTCAGAGTGCACTAAACAAATTTGCTGAGGCAGTTGGAAACAGATGAGTTATTGCTTGCATGTTTATTGTACTTTATGAAAAGTAATACAAATAATCAAAGCAAAACATTTGCTGACATTTGCCTTTTGACAGTTTTTTTTTTCCTGGAAAAAAAATAACTGATCTCCGACAGACATTGAAACTTTTTGTTCTGTGGATTTAGTATAGATGAGCTTGAATTTGTCCAAGCACAAGTTCAAAACTTTGAACACTTTGGTTGTTTGGGCATTTAGAGAAATTAATGCATGCATAATTATAACAATATTACAGCCAGATGCCCCCCTGAGCCCTTAAAAAGCAGTGACATGACTTACTCCATTCACTTACATGGCAGATAATCCCTGGCTATGTAAGCAAAGGGACAGGGTGATGGTAACATCAATGACCAAATATGGCCATAGCCTTGGCAGAATTTGGCAAGGTCTAGATTTGGTCAGTGATGTCACCATATCACCCCCTTGTAAATAAACCCAATGGCAGCTCCAGAGGGATGTCATATGTGACACAAATGGACACATTGGCATATCTATGTTTTTTTGTTTCTTCTTTCAATGGGCGTCATTCATCATTGACACTGAATTTACAACACATGATATTTTTATTGGATTATTCAAAATTTTACAATAGTAGCAAATAAAATAACAATGTTTTACAGTATACAAGAGGTGAAATAGCATACATCTTCGATTGCACATATACAATGCTAGTTAGGAAGTTGAGTATATACAATACGGTATATACAATACCGGACTGGTCCCTTTACAGGCTTAGATAGATTAGTCTTAGAATGTGACTGCCAGTAGATTTAGAATTAGCTAGTTTTAGGCTTGGTTCACATGTAAACCAGCCTTGGATTGCACAGGAACGCTGTGCGTCTCAGCTCTTCTTTTCAGGGATGAATCAGGGCCAAATCTTTCCCTTTTTTTCGGCCCTGAAACAGAGCCAAAGACGCACAGCGATGTCTGTGCAGTGTGCTCTGCAGCCACCCCGGAGATATGTGAACCGGCTCCATAGAGAGCCGGTCACATTCTCGCAGAAACTCGCCATCCAATTTGCATAGGTGTGAACCCAGTCTCAGGCTGAATGTCTACTTTAAGGGCTGGTTTTAGGGATAAGTGTTAGGGCCATCTTAATGCACAGGCTCCCCTTGACACTGTCCAGGGGCCCCAGGTGCATGAGGGGCCCCTCCAGTCCCCCACCCCCCACAGTTTACGGAACTCTTCTGGTGCTTTGCAGGGGTTTAGGAAGAACTCTGAGACGGAATGTCTTACTAATGCAGCTGCTTATGTGGGCATGGATTTTTTTTACAACTCTGATTCCTGCTGGACCTCCTATCCTACTCATTCCATGTGATTGGAGCAGTACACATCCCATCCACACAAGCAGCAACATAATGCTTCACCTTGGGGGGCCTGCAAAACACTGAAAGATAGCTGGAAACTGTGGGGGAAGGTAGAGAGGGAGATATCATTGCAATTGTACATTTAGCCAGCTGACAGAGTGCCAGAAGAGGTAAGATCTGTGACAGCAGCTTCTCTGCGCTGCTCTGCTTGAGAAGACCATCTATGTATTATACATTACTGCACCTTATACTGTACCCTCCTGTCCCATGTACTGTACCCTCCTGATCCCCCTGTACTGTAACCTCCTGCCCCCCTGTACTGTGCCCTCCTAATCCCTTATACCGTGCACTCCTGATCACTGTACTCTCCTGCCCCGTGTACTGTACCCTTCTGACCATTGTACTGTACCCTCCTGATCCCTCTGTACTGTGCCCTCCTGCTTCCTTGTACTGTGCACTCCTGACCACTGTACTGTACTCTCCTGTCTCCCCTGTACTGTACCCTTCTGCCCCATCTATACCTTGTCCTTCTACCCCCTGTACTGTGCACTCCTGACCGCTGTACTGTACCCGCCTGACCTGCCTGTACTGTATGCTCCTGTCCCCCATGTACTGTACCCTGCTGCCCCCCTGTACTGTACCCTCCTGCCCCCCTCATCCTGCTGACCCCCATAGTTTGCCCTTATGATGCCTTGTCCTCTGATCTACTGATTTTTATATTGTTTGGATATTTGTGCTGATTAGTGTTTGATTTTTGGCATGTTTTCTTATTGCTTAAAATCAATTTTATTGAAAGTATTAATAAATGCATGTTTCGTTTTGTTACTATTTATACTCTAATTCTTAGGAGTAGGTGCGTAAATTGGGGCAGGCTGGTAGGGGCAGTACATTACCATGATGTTATTAAGATGACCCTGCTAAGTGTACAGTATATTGTTTCTGTACAAGAGACACACTGTGCGCACTCAATCTGAATGCCTAAAGCCTTACACTAAAAACTAGGCTGTTGTTCCCTAGAAATCCAATTCTTTACTCTATCATCCACTCTGAGAAGCATTTAGCTGTCTGGAGATGTTGAAACTTTCATTTCTACAGTATGTTGGCTAGCAAACTTCTCTTTTGCTTCCTTCACTTACAACCTCAAAGGCACGGAGAGACCTCCTTGTATAACACCCGGATAGACCTGCAAAGAAAGGAATAACAAGATATATTAGAATGGCTGCTAAGTAGACAGCAACATATGGTAATAGTTTATGTTTTACTATTTTTGTTTTTATATTTATGTGTGTCTATAGAATAGAAGTAAAAGCCAACTGCATCTCTTTGACTCCTGACCACTGATATCTTGTTATCTTTGGACTACCCAGCCAGCCTGTGATGATCTGCTGCCCAATTCCCAGCTGGCCTGTGATGACATGTTGCCCAGCTGGACTGTGCTGATTCCCAGCCTGCTGCCCAGCTGGACTTTGCTGATTCCCTGCCTGCTGCCCAACTGGATATTGCTGATATCCATTTTTGATCCTAAAAAAAGCTACTGTACCTCAGGGCCCATTCAGTTCCATGTATTGCAATTGATAAAACTCATGTTACCATGATCACAGAGCTGTGCATTGAAATGCTTTTTATTTTAAATGACACTCCAACACACTCGCTTTGCAGTGCACCACAGAGCATAATTCTATCTTAATAAATAATAATAGCGGGTTATTTTTAGCCCTCTGGAAATCTTGAGGTCTTCACTTGAGGTCCTCTACATTAACTATTTTGACTACTGCTGGTAGATGCTCCCAGAACTATAAATATACTGTATCCATAAAGTATATATTTGTCAAATGATATTGCTACCTGTATAGAACACTTTGTTTACAGATTCTGGGCCTCATAGCAGTTGCATGGTTTGTAATGGCTAGAGTTACGCTCTTGCTGGCTAGACATTGGAGCTCTAGACTACTTTTTAGCAGCGGTGGCCAGTTCATAAAGGACGCAGGGGTGCTGCCCCCCTAATCTCCATGCACCGCCCCCTAATCTACATGCCAGACTACTTTTTGATGTATATGATTAGAGCCTGAGGCACTAATTGGCTTCAAAAAGGTTGGGCTCATGGTGCCCCAAACCCACCCACTTGTGACAGTAGCGAATCAATATTCGCTATTTTCTCCTGGCTTTGATCTCCTCCCAGGCAATTACAGGTAGGACAGGAGGCAGATCTTAAGACCAGATTAGCCAGGAGACGAAACAATGACATGGATGGGGTAAGTGCGGATCTGGCAGGGAGTTTGTTTTGGACCCCCCCCAAAAAAAAATGGGGCACCAGCCACCACTGCTTTTCAGTTTTACATGGATTGCTGAAAAGCTGAAGCTCAAATAATAACCACAGTTAGGGCCCTTTCACACGGGCAGACGAACGGTCCGTTTTTTACAAGTCCGTTTACGGATGCATCCCTATGGGATTGTGGACGTTAGCGGGTGAGCATTCCGCTAGCTTTCATAAAGATCCGCCTCCGCAAAGATCCGCTTTTTCAGACGGAAGAAAACCCTATTTTTCTTCCGTCTGGCGGAACGGATCGGATGAATATGGACACACGGTCCGTATTCATCCGATTCCCCATAGGGGAGAGCGGAGGAAAGACAGGGCGGTCTCTGCACAGTGTGCGGGGACCGCCCTGTCCGCCGACAGCTCAGCAGGGATTTACGGATGATCCCCGCTGAGCAGACGGACACACACGGGGCGGATCAATACGGATCCGCTCCGTGTGAAAGAGCACTAAAATCCAAAAGTCCAAAATAACAAACACTCCCTTCCATTTAACTCTGTATTGCTTCATACAGAATTTCAGTTAAATAAAGTATTTTTCTTTATACAACACACAACGAGGGGGAAACCTTTTGCAATAGTACCACAGTACACAGTCCAGATATTATTTTAAAGATTCCATCTGAATTTTCTGATTTTATTAGAATACATTTTGCACACTAGATCTCATCTCTGGCTTCCTCAATGAGATTGCAAGTCATTTTCTTAGTTTACAGGTGTGTAGGCTATTTTTATTATTTACATTTTGTAGAGCTGGACCTGAGGTAATCTGTCAGGATACAAATATTGGAGCTGACATTTTTGATGGTTCAGCATCTGGGACTGTCATCTTTTTCTTGCCTCAATATTTAGTGAGTCACTGACCTGGAGCAAGTGTGAGTGTATTATTTGTATCAATATCAGTTACTAGTGACAAGCATACTAGTTATTTTTATTATTATTATTATTATTATTATTATTATCATACAGGATTTATATAGCGCCAACAGTTTACGCAGCGCTTGTTAATTGGTAAGGCAGGTAACTGCCTTAATAAGTTGTGAAAAAAAGAAAAAATGACAGCATTGGATCCTTAATTTTTTAAAACATGTATGAAACGGCAATTTCAAGATGTGACTGGTGCCCTTTTACTAATGTTAAAGAAAGAAAAGTCAAAGAACATTCAATGGCTTTTCTACAGATGCAGTAAATAAATCTTGGCTTTCCTAATAGTAACTCCCAGCCGAAAAGTTATAGAGCGGCAGGTTCAGTGCTGTTAACACTGACTTTTAAAACCATCTTCATTGCCTCAATTTGCCTGTCAAATAATCTTAGATTCACTGTCTCTATGCTGTCTGTCTCTCTTTGCCCAATGCTGATTACTTATGACAATGTTCTGCTCTCTTAGCTCCTAGATTCACTTTGTTCTGACTATCATTCTCAACTCTGCAATCTTTCATCTCTGACCTTTATGTCTTTCCATTTTCCTTTCTCATATACATTATTCTTCTTCTTTATAATTCTTCATAATTTAATATTAATGAAATTATTTAAGAACCCTTGTTCTAAGACTGCAGGCATTGCAGGGCACCAGGAACAGGAATGCCAACACACATTGGGCCAGATCTACAAAGATCTGCCTATCTTTAGGCATCTTTATCTCAGATACACTACGCCCCTGTAACTTAGAGCGTAGTTTCCGTATCCAGAAAGAATTTGCGCCGTAAGTTACAGCGGCGTAGTGTAAATGTGTCGGCGTAAGGGCGCGCAATTCAAATGACTAAGATGTGGGCGTGCTTTATGTTAATTCATCTTGAGTCCCAGTGCTTAGCTGTCCTATAACTTTGGATACTGATCCCAGTACCACCACTTCAGGCACAGCCAGCCTGGCTGCAGCTGCATCTTTCACTAGTCCTCCTGGCCATGGGCGTCCGCTCTATAGGGGAGGGGGGTCAATTGACCCCCCCCCCGGAAGTCATAGTGGACTGCACTTTTCAGGCTCCACATGGATGCATTACACACACACACACACCATATCTTATTAAAAATTATTATTTTTAATAATGTGGAATACTTTCTATGTAGAACCTGAAAAGTCCCAGTATATTCCTGACATTGTCATGAGTATAAAGAGACATACATAATACAGCCCACCTCCAGGACAGGGAAAATTCCACCCTTGCACTGCTGGGGGGAAATTACCACTTGTACTTCTATGTTTCCATGTTCCAGCCAGCCGCACTGCTCTCCTCCTCAACCCAAAGCCTCAGCATCATTGTATACCATACAGGAACATTACCCTGTATGGTACAATGAGGATGATGGAGTGCCACCACGGCCTGTCACAACTTTCACAGAAGCTGTAGGGGACCAGTCACAGAGATTGAGGGAATCAGCAAAAGTTCGGTACACAGAGAGTATATTTGTTCCAATTTACTATGTTTATTATGCCTCAGAGAAAGGAACTAGAGAATTCACACTCAGTCCCTTTCTATTTTTTGAAAGTGAGCTATCAGGGGTCTGTTTATTCCCCTGATATTTCACCAAAGCCCCCCAACAAGACTGTTAAAAAATTAAAAAATAAATAAATTTGTAAAAAAAAAAAAAACGACTGACACCGTCCACTGCCCTTCTAACACCGCCCACGGCCCTACTGACACCATCCATCCTATTCGGCTGCTAGAGGGGGTTTAAACCCCAGCTAGTGGTTGAAGACAGGGTTAAATGTGACTGTGTATTGCCGCTGCCGAAGCGCGCCCCCCCCCCCTGAAAAAATTTCAGCGGACGCTAATGCTCCTGGCTAAAACTCAGCAATCCTCCCAGACTGACTCTGCATTCATCCCAGACTGCTTGCACCCAGTCCCTTCAGGCATGCCTCTCAGTCGTTTGTCTGCAAGACTCACCAGCCCTCCTGGCTATCTTCCTCTCTGGAGATTTGCCCTGCAGTTCTCTCCTTGTTCCTGTGCCTCCTGGTCAGTATCCCCCTGTGTGTCTTAAAGAAGGGTCCCTTCCGCACCCGAGCACGGGCCTGAGTTCACCCCTCCCCAGACTAGAGGGTTACTGTCAAAGGCCTCCCTTAGTCTAACACTCCATCTTCCACCTGAACTCCACTGGCCCAGCTGGACTGACCCTGAGTATATGAGGGCTCCTGACAAACCATCTGTTGGGGATTGATCAGGCCCTCATGAATACTCCAGGCAGCTCCTTCTCCCCTCCACTCCCATTCTTCTGGAATCTTCTGCTAGTTTCCAGAAGTAGGGGGAGGTATCAAAGATGCTGCCTATGAGTAATACCAGCCTCCCTGAGTCACTCAATCCTGACGCAGAAAAACACACAGGCTTGGCTGCCAGCCAAGCCTGAATTTACCTACATTAACAAGAAAAAAACTAACACTAGCACTTGGGCAACACTAGGGGGAGCTACTCTTGCAAACATTAGGTTCACATCTGCAGCAACATAACACATGGCTGAATGACTCATCCTGACAGCTCCTCTGGTGCCTCCCCCTGGTCTAGAAGGTTGTAGAAATTTCTAGAGTTAGTAGGTGGAGGTTAGGCAGGGCTGACTGGAATATTTATGAGGGCCTTGGTCAATCCTCAGTAAAGGGCTGGAAGGGGGCAAGGCTTACCTCATAAATAGGCATGGGCCATGCCAGCAGGGGCAGTTGGGTGTAAGATGGAGATATCATGCTGTGGAGGCTGTTGGTGGCCCTCGGGTGTACCCCCTAGTCTGGGGGGGGAGACCTTGGGCCAGGGCTCGGGTGCTGGAAGGATCCTGCCACAACACACAGAAGAAACACTTCCTGAAGGCATGGGAGCAAAAGAGAGGACAGTGTGAGTAGAGCAACACTACTGGGGACTTACAAGGTAGCCAGTTCTCTCTGAAGACAGTGATGGGCCACATCTTCATCCCTTCCTTGGGAGATCTCCTGAAGTAACAGCCGGGTGGGCTTGTGAAAGTCAGTCTGGAGGACTTTGGAGGAAAGTTAGCCTGTGAAAGGGGCAGCTGCAGTCAGGTGGGTTGTCAGTGCCTGAAGAGGTGGTGCTGGGACCAGTAGCCACGGGAGGGAAAGTACAAGCTGATCACTGTATTCTGTTAAACAGCAAGGGGTTTTGAGTTCCTTCCTGCCTGCAAAGGTCATTGCCAAATCTGGCTGTGCCTGTCAGATCCACTAACAGTGACCTAGCTGGAGTCTGCAATCAAGTGAAGTGCAGGAGGAGTGTCAAGAAGACTGTATATATACTGTATACTGTATATAGGAATATGTCCCTGAAGTTTTTGCCAAGGTTTTGTTGCTGATCCAAGTTATTAACCCTCTAATAAACAAAACAAAGTCACGGACTGACATGGATCTCCAGTAAGCAGTGTGAATTTTTCATTCTCTGTCCTTACTGGTGAAACTTTGGAGAGTGCAATATATCTGCACAGCCACTGGGTTTTTCATCTATAGGAGATTGAATGTTGTTTTTATTCACGTAGATCCGTTTGTACTAATTTGGGATACATTGTGAATGGCTTTTCTATTATATTTGTATTAGTGATAGTGCTAGCTGCTGAGGTTTTATCTTTTGTTAATATTTCATCTGCGCGCCAAAATTTTCTTTATACCGGTAGTTTGCATAGGTTAGGCTTTCCAAATGTAGAATAATTCTCCTTTTCTTACAAAAGGCATGTGATCAGAGGTTAGGGAGATAACTAATGAAGTGTGATGGTTTTTATGGCCAAGTTTAAGAGAACTGTCATTGCCACAGGAGAACAATGTGGAATACATGCTTACTATTACTGAACACACCATGCCAGTATCAGACCAGTTTCAGACCAGTACTCATCTACTTTATTCAGGAGAAACCCTACACATAGGTAAAACTTACTTTGAACCTTACTCATGTTCTGGTCATGTACAGATTTTAAACCCTATGAAACATCCCCCTTTTCAACAGGTCTATTAAACTAGAACTATAGGCAAAATGTTGAAATTTTTTTGATAGAGAAGGGGGGGGAGAGTTCGGAGAGAGTTTTCCCTTCACTTCTTGTCCCATAGCCAAAACCAGTTTCCCACCACTTCTGCCACTGAACCCAACCTTTCCACCACTTCTGCCACTCTACCCAACCTCCCCCCACCTCTGCTTTTACTGATCCGATACCAGCCACCAATGCAATGCATCCCATAACCCCCCTCCCCCCACCAGCACTGCCACTGATCACACACCACCAGCACTGCCACTGATTAACTCCTGTCACCAACACTGTAATGCATCCTATCCCCCCAGCACTGCCACTCAACCCATCCCCCCACTGCTTCTGGCACTGAACTCAACTTCCCCACCACTTCTGCTGCTGAACCCAACCTCCCCACTACTGCTGCCAAGCCCCCCCAGCACTGCCTCTGAATCTGATCACATTATGTTACCAACACTGTAACGCATCCAATACCCTCTCTCAGCACTGCCACTGATCACACCCCCTCAGCACTGCCAATGATCCCCTCACCCCCAGCACTAACACTGATCACATTCTGTCACCAACACTGCAATTCATCCCATCCCCATGACAGCACTACCACTGATAACACCCCCAGCACTGCCACTGATCCCATCCCTCAGCACTGCCACTCATCCAACCACTCCAGCACTGCCACTGATCCCACCCCCCTCCAGCATTGCCACTTGTCCCATCCCCCCAGCACTGCCACTGATCCTATCAAACCCCAACACTGCCACTGATCACCCCCCAGCACCACCAGTGATCCCATCAACCCCCAGCACTGCTATTAATCCAATTCCCCCCACCACTGCCAATCATTCCATCCCCCTTCCCCAGTACTGCCACTGACCTTGTTACCCCCAAACACACTGCCAATGATCCAATCAACCACCTAGCAATGCCGCTGATTACTCCCCCCCCCCCTCCTCAGCACTTCCACTGATCGCCATCCCACCAGCACAGCCACTCATTCCATCCCACTCAGCACTGCCACTGATCCAATTTCCCTCCCCACCACCACTTCCACTGATCCCAATCCCCTCCCCCCACCACCACTTCCACTGATCCCAATAATAGGGGGCCCTTCATGATTTCTTGTACCGGGGCCCTGTAGGTTCTAGCTATGCCTCTGGGTGACACTGAAGTTAACCTTTAGTGCCAGTTGTACCTGAAAGAGTCAGGGCTGGTCTGCATATTATTTCCTTAAAATATCTACAGCATAATAACATCAATCAAAATGATCTGGTAATTGTTTTGAGTTCAACAAATGATTAAAGCTTTCAACTGACATAAAAGGTTTTGATAGCTTTCGAATCCTATACTCACTTTCATATAGAACACTGCAATGCTTCTCATTATATGGATAACATGGTTTAGTCTTAGACCACAAAGCAAAAAAAGGAAAATCCTAATATAGTTGCATAGTCCGGCAAACTAGCCACCTTGCACCATCTGTATTAGAATGGATACTCTGTTAAGCATATAATGATACCCTCCCTCTCTTGAACAATATATTAGGGTATTTAGCTTAAGTAATGCTGACAAAATATATATATAAGCTAATTCATAAGCGTGTGCTTACATCTGAATTTAACCAGGACTCCACTGTTGCATGGCTACTGTGCTAAATACAAAAACAGCATGCCCTTTAACTGATCCTTGCTCAGCTAGGTGCCAGCTTTAGTACACTTTACAGATTAATCAGTTGCCTCCTATTTAAAATTCTTGCAGTATCAAATATACTCTGCTGCTGGCTTATTAAAAAGAACTTCCTTGCAAAGCTTTAGCTTTCATGATATTCCCATCTCACAGTGAACTCGCTAACAGTCTTCCTGACATTTAAGCGGTTAGTGAGAAGCACTAGAAATAAAGTGTAATCCAGGATTTAAATTGTTCCATAAAATGCACTGCTTTCTCTATAATAAGCAGTCATGGTCTGCCTGGAAATTACAAAGAAACCTCTAATTGAGATTTTGCAGAGTCGGAAATTCTGGCACTTGTCACCTCTTAGTCATTTGCTTAAATAGGCAGAAGAAGAAGAAAACACTTAGCCAAGCAATTAGTTTGTATTTTAATTGACTGGAGAGATCCGATTTCTAATGAGAAATGGCCATCAAAAATCCTTTTATAAAATTCTTTGTCATATATTAGGCCTTGTCATTTCATTAAACTTTGTCATCTCCTTTCATATAGTCATGTGATATTTACCACTGTTTATGTAAATGCATTTTCAAGCTATCCATACAATTGATTTTATGTTGGTGATGTGTCTTCTTTCATTGATGTTTCCATATCTAAGGAAATAATAATGATTCAAAAACCTTTAAGAAAAGGGTAATATACGCTCTTTTGATATCCTATAAACATTGGTAGAGTGTACTTTAGCTTATCTATTTCCTCTGATGCATATATTTCCATAAAATACTGTTTTCATCTTTCTTGAATTGCAGTGCTGCTGACTTCCTGAAGCCTCTTTTAGCCCATGTTTTAGCACCGGCTGCATGGCATTTCTGGAGACCTGTATTCTGTTTGTGGTAACAGTGGAACATGCCTGAGTGTGCCTGCACAGTCACTTGTGGTCTCCATTGGGGGTGCATGAGACAAGGTAAAAACATAGTAGCATATTTAGAAGACAGTTCTCAAACCATAAAATTAACTCTGGACTAGGTCCTCATGTCAGGATCTCCAGGCATTATTTTAAAGTGGACGTAAACCGCCTATCATTTTCAGCCAAGGAATCTGCCATCTTGGCCTCTGTTTAATCTTCAACTGCCACGGTGCTGCACATGTGATCAGTTATGACACCAGCCCTTGGATAGTTTGAAAGTTTGGTTGAGAGCGCAACCAATGGGAGAGTTACATTTCCGGCTGTAACTGTTTCATCCATGGGTTTACTTCAGCTTTAAAGTGATACTAAACATACTGGCCAGGATTCAGATAGAATTTACGCTGGCGTATAGATTGATACGCCTCGTAAGTTCTAGGAAGCGCCGGTGTATCTTCTTTCTGTATTCAGAAAGCAAGATACGCCAGAATTTTACTAAGATACGGCTGGCGTAAGTCTCTTACACCATCGTATCTTAGTTGCATATTTACGCTGGCCGCTAGGTGGTGCTTCCGTAGATTTACGCGTTGAATATGCAAATTAGGTAGATACGCCGATTCGCGAACGTAGTTGCGCCCGGCATATCTATATGCATCGTTTACGTATGGCGTCGGACCGGCGTAAAGTTACCCCTGCTATATGAGGCGTACGCAATGTTAAGTATGGACGTCAGGACATCGTTGAATTTTCCGTCGTTTACGCTGTTTGCGTAAAACGTTCGCGAATAGGGCTTTGCGTAAGTTATGTTCACGTCGAAAGCATTGACTATTTGCGACATTATTTTGGAGCATGCGCACTGGGATACGTCCACGAACGGCGAATGCTCAAAGAGCGTCAATTACGTGGGGTCATGATAGATTAACATACAACACGCCCACTACCAGCCAAATTTGAATTAGGCGGGCTTACGCCGACACATTTAAACTATGCCACCGTAACGTAGGGCGCAAGTTCTTTCTGAATACGGAACTTGCGCCCTTAGTTACGGCGGTGTAGTGTATCTCAGATACGCTACGCCCGCCTACAACTTAGACTATTCTTTCTGAATCCGGGCCACAATGTTTAATTGCCATTATCCCTTATATAATCATTGCTGTTCAGAGGTCACATGATGTCTCCCAGATCTTTCCTGTCAGCAGGGAGGAGTTTATAGAACTCTGCTAATGTATGAATCTGTGTCTGCTGTGCCAGTCAAGTGACATAAAATAAGCTTTCAGAATAGAGAATTAAAATAAATATTTAAAAGCCACAAAGCTTCATACAAATCTATATTTCACAGCAAATGTTCATTCTTTTTTTTGCAATAACATGGTGTAAGAAGAGTTTAAGTTGACTGACAATAGTTTTCACTTTATTCACTCTGTAAAGACATCTGGAGGAGGTTCTGCCAATCACAGGCTGTATCATGCCCTTCTAGCATGTGTCTACGGTGTGTACGTGCTGGGACTAACAGGGAGGTGAATCCTCCATCAATCTCCACCTTGTATCCCACTCCAATTGTGTTTAGCAGTGTGGGGACATGGAGGCAAGGAGGGGAGTGTCATTTACCACTGTGTATACACATGTGTGACTCTATAACCACATGGGCTGCACAAATAGGTAAAAGGAGGAAATTTTCAACTTAGAAGGGAACTAAAACTGGAGCATGCTCAGTAGATGTGAACAGATGTTCTACACAATCTCAAGCTGCAGCTGGGACACAGACAAAGAAGAGAGAACAAGTGAACAGCAATATTTTTGCAGTCTACAGAAAACAAATGCTCTAGTGGATGAGCATGAAAACAATATAAAATAGTATGTATTGATGTCGATGTTTTGGGTTTAATGATACTTTATTGAAAACTTCAGAATGAAATAAAAAATTACTTTTTAAAAATATATTACTTGGTAAATTTATTATGAGGTTTATTGATTGAGTTTACATATTTTTATTGCCATAGACTTAAGAAATCAAGCTCTCGAATAGAACAGATTTGACAATTATTACATGAGAACAACTAAGACAATGCAAAATAAACAAGTGCATCAGCTGATATTGAGAATCATAATAATATAAAAAAAAATAGAAAAGTTTGCAAATTATCAAAGAGATAATATAGGCATTTCATATTTGTTTATTGTGGCTCACCAGCACAAATGCATTGTAAGCTTGGTTACCTTACATGACTTTCATACTACAGAAATGTAATTACAAACTGACCGACTAAGGCCCTTCAGAAATGTGTGCTATCTTTCTTAATAAATAATGTTGCTTTCCAGGGAGTTATGACTGGTCAATCAGAAGCAACCATACAAAAAAGCACTATTTGGGCCAAGTCTTGTGTGGACAAAATAGGCAGGCAAAAATCAATAAGCAAAACTATAAATTTAATGTTGCCATAGGTAATGTACTAAAAAACAATTCAATATTCTGTTGCATGAGTAGTCAACAATCAGTTTGCTCAGCACTATAGTAATACCTTGTGGAGGCGGCCAATACACCGGATGGTAGGAAAGTTTGCTGAAATTGATGAAAACCTCATGTATCCCCTATAAAGTCCACGCGGGTGGGGAGGAGAGAGGGACCCGGTCCAAATTGTGTGTGGAAAAGGGGCCAAATCAAACTTCAATTGGATCCTGGCAATAGATGGTAAATCAGCTGGCCTACCATGGATGGAAGGAGAAGTCAGAAGGCAGTGTGAGCAGGCTCCAGTGGAAACACGAGGAATGCGGGACTTCCTAGGCGTAACGTCAAACGGCTCAGAAAGGCCGAGAGTGGTAAAAGGCTCAGGGAAGCCAATGACGAGACATGGCTTGGAACTCAATGGTGAAGAGCAAGCCGAGAGAGGCAGGGAGGAAGAATGCTTGGCTGTAGTCTTGACATCTATCAAATGAAGATAGTGTTAAAGAAAATGGTAATCATAACAAATAATTTTATTTTCCCTTTTTTTAGTTTGTTAAATATACCATTGAAAGCATTTTGTGATACCTGCTTAATAGGCGCAAAACATACCAGTTGATCATGCCAGAGATCCCATGAGCTGTTAACTGTGCCTTCTTCTTTTGCTTCACTTTTATAAACTAGCATTATAATATAAAGAAGAAGCAGCGCTAATATATTGTAAATTCAATTAACAATATGTAATAGATATTTTACACCAATTAATTGCAAATGCATGCAAGATAAAAATGATGAATATGAAGGCTATATTAAAAAAAAGTGTCCATAAACAATGTGTATCCACATATTACAACATAACAGTTCTCCCGAGGCCCCATACACACGAGAGGATTTATCCGCGGATACGGTCCAGCGGACCGTATCCGCGGATAAATCCTCTCGAGGATTTCAGCAGATTTCTATGCGATGGCGTGTACACACCACCGCATTGAAATCCGCGCCGAAATCCTCTGGCGATGACGTGTCGCGCCGTCGCCGCGATTATGACGCGGCGACGGGCGTGATGCTGTCATATAAGGAATTCCACGCATGCGTCAAATCATTACGACGCGTGCGGGGAATCCCTTTGGACGGATGGATCCGGTGAGTCTGTACAGACGAGCGGATCCATCCGTTGGGATGGACTTCAGCAGATGGATTTGTTGAGCATGTCAGCAAATATTCATCTGCTGGAAATCCATCCCAGGGGAGATTTATCCGCGGATAAATATCCGCCGGAGTGTACACACCATAGAATCTATCCGCTGAAACCCATTCGATGGGATTTATCTGTGGATAGATTCTATGGTGTGTACGGGGCCTTAGAGGACTTTCCTCCAAGAAAAAAAATCAGATCCTTGAAGTGTAAACAGATATCTCGGTTGTGGTCTGTCTGTGACATCATCATGTATCGTTGCCGGGACGTGCTGTTTGCTGGTCCAACTTAGTGTCTTGTCCTGTTGCATGCCTATTTTTCTAGTAAGGAATTATCCTTTTTTGATTTCTACGCTGCATTTTTGGTGATGTGGATTTAAAAACAGGTGGCAAGCTTTTATATACTTCATGATGGAAGTTTGCTGGATGCTGGAATTGCTTGTATGCCTCTGGGGAATCTAACTATGACACAAGGAGTGCATTGTGATGATTTATAATGTGATGGTCCATCATTTCTGGCACATCCCTGAGACGTGCTAGAGCGCATACCAGAAAGCTATGCGAACGTCTGACTGGCCCTTAGCAACTGACGACATCATCGATTGGTAGGAAGTCGGCGGGCAACCCCCCCCAGCTTTCTGAGTGCTTTATTCACTATGCTTTTCGCCTGTGGGGAAAAAAGATAAGGTGACCTGATAGCAAAAATATTCCAAACACCGAATGTAGATGCTCTCCTACTGTGCAAAATGCTGATACACCTGGTTGCTCCTTAGATTCCATAAGCAAGAAGTGTAGGGTAGCTGTCTAGAGCCATGTAAGAAAGCTGAGTAGTGCACCTGGCTGCTTCTCCTCTATCAGGCTGTGGGATGTTGTGGTTTAAGCTACTCAATCTTAACTCATACTTACTCACACCTTTGATGAATCCTGAGGCTCAATCGACTTCTGCACAGACCTCCTGCTGAACAGGTCCTGACCTTGGCTTTTAAGATAGCTTCAGCTAAGGCTGAAAGGGTGTGGGGCTTAAGCTTCTTCTGGTCTCTCTCTCTGGCTTCTTTCTTCTGCCCAGTGGCAGAGCTCCCCAGGCACAGAGGTCCCCTCCAGGCAATTGGACCCTGGACTCTACATTCAAAATGGCCAGATTTCAGAATATTTATAGTCAATCTCTCCACCTTCTAGGCCATCTCCACCCAGGGATTGGAGGAGACTCCATACATTTTTAGGTTTAATTTCTGCTTCTCTGCGCTCTAAATTCTAGAATCCTCCAGCAGTTCTAGAAACCAAGGGTAGGTAACAGACAATCAGCCCTTGGAGCTCTGCCAGCTAATTCTAAACAAATTAACCCCTACTGCTCTGGTTACAGAGGATCCCAACTAAATTTTCCTACACTGTAACACAGAGGGCGCTGCATCTACTTTATCTGAAACTAACAATTCCTATGCATTATATAAAGTTAGTAGTAGTGAAAGTAGTTATGCACATTACTATTGACTCATCACTGTAATGAGTGATCTCAGGCAAAAGTCTGAATGGTGACATAGGTAGTGCCAGAAACCATGAAAACTTTTTAGTACTTGCATTAAAGAGACACCTACATTTTAGAATGCTTGAGCAGTCTACAAGGTATAACACACAGCATGTATTCACTTACAAATGTCTGCTTTCAGACTAAATAAGACTTTATAATATTTGATTTCCTACACGTACACTTATGCCGCGTACACACGGTCTTTTTTGTGATGAAAAAAAACATAATTTTTTTCTCATGAAAAAAAACTACGTTTTTCAAACTTCATTTTAAAAAACGACGCTGCCTACACACCATCGTTTTTTCAAAATGCTCTAGCAAAGCGGGGTTACATTCAGCACGTACGACGGCACTCTGTTCCATTCAAGCTCGCGTCATAACTTGCTTCTGAGCATGCGCGTTTAAAAACGTAATTTTTTATGACACAAAAAACAACGTTTTGAAAAACGACATAAAAAATTGAAGCATGCTCGATTTTTTTTTAATGTTTTTCAGAAGACATAAAACAACGTTTTCCCCACACACGGTCATTTTAAATGACGTTTTTAAAAATTTCATTTTTTTTCATCACAAAAAACAACCGTGTGTACGCGGCATCAGTCTAAAATGTTATATCTGACTATCTATAAAAATGACAAACTACATATTTTGTTTGATGCATCAGTAACCAGCGTAACCAGGCATTTAACAGAATTTACCAGAATTTTAATGGAATGTGGCTACATTAAAAAAAGAAAAGAAAAAGTATTTAACAAAAATAATTCCACATACAGTTAGTATAAACAACATTTTTTTTTTACTTTTTTTTAATATTCTATTGTTGTTACATACTTTTTCTTTTCTTTTTTTTCACTTCTGAGTTGCATTGACTCTGTTTATAATAGACAGACTCAACAGTAAACATAATTTAATCCTACATGGAGTTTGTTTGCTTATGGATCATTGCACCGTGGACTGCTTTTGGTTTCTTGTCAGATTTTATGTATAACTAGCAAAACTATTTTATAATTTACGAGCAGGAAAATGCAACCTTACCTCTATTGTATTTCAATGTTGATTTGACACAAGAGCTACACAGGGAATTGTGAATAATACATTTTAACATCTAACATGGAAAGATAACAATTGTACTATTTTATTTATTTATGAATAACATAACACACTGAAATCAGTTTATCAATACTTTCTAATAGCCTTTGCTTTGACCCTCTCTAAAAGTCTGTGCTTGTTCTACTGGAAAACAAATTTCACTTTATGTATTATAGACATATTTTGACATTTAGAATCTGTTGTATGGTGAATTAGAATACATGCATGAAATACAATATAATGCAGTAGTGGCAAAAAGGATTAATGGGAGATATTACAGTTAGTGCAAACATTTTCTATTTTGACAACGTAGATTTGTGGACAAAAAAGGACATTATTATAGGTTAAAAAATTGACAGACCATGTGTAAAAAAAAAAATAGAATTGGAAATAACCAAAAATAGTTAGAACCTTTGTCAAGTTATATTGCTCCCATTTGAGGGGTTATCACTCTAGTCCTTGGTTGCCTGCTTCTGTGTACTAAGGTCCCATAGACTTGAGAAAGATGTATCGGTACTGCAAGAGCAATGTCCCATCCAAGTCTATATGCCACCCACCTACCAAAAGAAGAGCGCCTTTTAGCACATCCCTGAGACCCGGTAGAGCGCATACCAGAAAGCTATGCAAACGTCTGACTGGCCCTTAGCAACTGATGACATCATCGATTGGTAGGAAGTCGGCGGGCAGCCCCCCCCCCAGCTTTCTGAGTGCCTGTGGCAGCTGCATGCAAGATTTACACAGCGGACCGGCACCGCTGTAATAAAAAAAAGACTAAACCAGTGGCAAAAAATGAATTACTAGATGGATGCCTTAGTTGGGGACGTTTTTCGTCCTTTTTTCTGTGGCACCCCTGGGGACTCTGCATGGCACCCCAGGGTGCCGCAGAACCCTGCTTGAGAAACTCTGGGCTAGATCACCAGGTAATAAAATTCAAGAAAATAAAAATCCTAAAATATAAAACTGTAATGATTAGGGAGTTTCAATATATAACATTTTTGCTTCTGGGTTTAGATATACTTTAAACACTTCTGATTAGCAGACGTGAAACAAATATGTAGCAAGTAAAAAGTCAGAAAAAGGGAGCATTTATTAGCTCTATACTTAATTTGGATCAGCGACTTAGAAAGTATTCACACCAGAACATGAAACCCTGACAATTTAGCATCTTAAAAATAATTATTATAGTTCTGTAATGACAGGTTTCCTTTAAATTTAGAAAAAAAAATGTGCTATGAACGAATATTTCTGTAGACATCATGAGTCAGTGATGGCAGCTTCCCATTTTAAATATTGAGAAGCGTTGACATCCTATTTTACAGGCCCATACTTTATCTCCCTTGATTCTGCCATAAATGATGATCGGCTGCTCACTCCAATCTCTGGATGTGGACACTGTAGCATTGATGGATGACTTCATTATTGTATGGTGTATAGAAAATGACGAACAAAAATGTATTGTTCTTGTTTTTTTTCTAACTGGGACACTGAGAGCCAGGGCATTGCCCTGTAAATATGGCAACATCTTTATTTGCAGACCCATTTTTCAACAGTCACATTTTTAAGATGTTCATTAGAAATTAGATCTATAGTCTCCTGTGTGAGCATGCATTTTGCACAGTAGATATTTATCTTTTGAAGAGCTCTAGTAGCAAAGTCAGGACATAAATAAAAAGCTTTTATGCATCAAGACAGAAAGCCCAGTTGCTTTGATGCACACACTAATCACCCAGAATTAATGGGGGGGGGGGATTTACTAAAGCCAGTGCAGCTGTGCATAGTAACCATAGTAACCATAGTAACCAATCAGCTTTAAATGAAGCTTTGCCAATAAAACCTAGAAGCTGATTGGTTAATATGCACCGCTTCACTAAAATCTGTGTGCACCAATGTTAGTAACCCCCCCCCCCCCAACGCGCCTTTGCTTTGCTAAGCAAAATTTGTAGGAAATATTTGCAGGGTGCCATATAGCTTAAAAAAGCCTAAAAAAGATAGTAAAAGGCTACTGATCAAGCTAACACTGGCTTGAGAGGGGTGCCTTATGTGTGGGCAGCATGACCTCTTGCTTAGCCTCCAGGGGACTAACAAAAAACAGCACTTGGTCACTAATGTTTACAGTACCTTGCTGCCCGTTGCTCAGGGGTTAGTTACTTTGGCTACAATTTGTCACCACTCCACTAGCAGACTGTGCTTGGACCCTCCACTGGTCAGCGGCATATGTGAACATATGCCGCTGATCAGTGAAGGGTCCAAGCACAGTCTGTCACAGTCTGCCAGTGGAGTGGTGGCAACTGGCAAATTGTCTAAACATTATTTATATGGCCCTTGTGGGATCCCAAGGGTCCACATATGTGAACAAATATGGACCCTTTGGATCCCACAATGGTCATATAAATAATGTTGAGATTGTTATTAAGCTGTTTTAGTGTTGCCTTGTTGCCTTTTATAGGACCCACTTTATTCTACTGGTGTTCCAGTGAGTTTGGGTTCAGTTGGGGCAAGTCATCTCTGTGTGTGAGACATTTATCAAGCAGCTCCTTATGGGTAGACGTAGATGTGTATGCTTCTGACTTGACATCACTTATAGTTTTCTAGAGATAAAATGGCATTTATTAACTTTTTTTTTTTTGCAAATAGATTTTTATAGATTTTTCAATAATGCAGCAGAAAAGTCATTAAATTGTTCAAGCAAAGGGCAGTACAAGAATTGATACATTTACATAAACATGTTTTAACCATGTACTCACAAAACAAGGCATATGTACGCATGTGGAACTATGGTAAACCTTTGAGTATAGAAGAAATTAACTGGGGGTGGGGTAGAGAGAGTAAGTGGAAGAGAAGGGTGAGAGGGGGAGGTGGGGACAGAAGAAAGAAGAAAGCATGGCAATATATCAATTTCATTACAACAATTCAGACCGATTGCAAAGTAGTATTATCAATTTATTAACTTTTTAAGAACAATTATTAGGGCTAGGAGAAACTGAAGAAATTAACCCTTTTCAGACATTTCTTCTCTTTTTCTCAGTATCTGGGAAAGTAAACTACCCACATTGGTCACTGCTCTGTGATGTAAAGCATAACACTTGACCACAGAAAGACTCCCGAGCAGGAAAACTCTGGAACATACAGTACAGTATATACAACTTGAGCATATTTTTTTTTATAGAGCAGGGTAAATGGCAGAGCTAAAGTGCAAGCTGCAATAACTCATACCAACCAATCAGATCTAAATATACTGAAGCAGATGGCTGAAGCAGATGATTTCTGAATCAAACGGTTATTGCATTTTGCTTGAACATAATTTTTTAATTTTTTTTAAATGTTCTATCAAACAGTTTTTTACATTTTATTATAGTCAAGTTTTACATACATAACCACATCAGCAGAATTTGTTATACTACCTGTTTTCTACATGTACCACAAAATAGTTTGTACTACACTGATAGGTGGCACTGGATAGGCAGCATTGATGAGGCGCTACTGACAGGCATTACTGAGTAGCACTGATTGACACTTTGATGGGGCACTGACAGGCATTACTGATAGGGCACCTAATGGCACTGTTGTGGGCACTGATTGGCACTGTTGTGGGCACTGATTGGCACCGTTGTGGGCACTGATGTGGGCACTGATGGGCATTTAATGGGGGACAGACTGGCAGGTGTTTGGCACTGATTGTCACATTTTGATGGGGGCTGTGCTGATTATCAGTACAGACCCCCCTTCTGACAGGGAAAGCCGCCAATCAGCTCTCTTCATCAGCGTGAACCAAGGAAAGCCGTTTACCGGCACATCCTGGTTCATGCGATGATCAGCTGTGATTGGTCACAGCTGTTCGCGTAGTAAGAAGCCTCTGTCAGAGGCTTCATACCACGATCGGAGTTGCTGTGTGTCAGACTGACACACAGAACCTCCTATTGTCATATGACGTCCAGTCAGGATATCACAACCACTTTGCCGCCTTTATTTTGCTATATGGTGGGCGGAAAGTGGTTAATCTGTTAGGTGGCAGAATTGTTTAATATTTTAAAAAAGAGGCGCTCCAGTCTCCCCCCCAAAAAAATATAATTCAGCAGCTACAACTACTACAGCTGCTGCCTTTAAAATAAGGGCACTTACCTGTCCAAGGATCCAGCATTGTCCTCACCTGAGCTAATTCGTAAATTCAGATCAGAGCATGGCATGTTGACTAGAGGAAACTGGTAGTTTCACACTGAGCATGCGCAAGCCTTGCTGCGCAGTGCTGCGTGTATGAAGTAGATATTTGCCAGCACACCATGGATCGACACAAAGTAGCGTCCAAACAGATTGTTTATTGCATGATCACAACACAAGGAGAGTGCAACGTTTCAGAGTCACGCAGGACCCCTTCGCCAGGCATATGATGTCATCACATGCCTGATGAAAGAGTCCTGCGTGACTCCGAAACATTGCACTCTCCTTGTGTTGTGATCATGCAATAAATAATCCATTTGGATGCTACTTTGTGTCGATCTATGGTGTGCTGGCAAATATCTACTTTGTGACTTGAACCAGTATCCAGCTGGTTGTTGCTGCAGCACCCAAACTTTGAGAGCTTATCCAGGAACATGTGTGATGGGAATTTGAAGTAGTGCTGTGTGAATGATCCCGCAGTCTCTTGGGACCTTTGATGTGTCCCGGAAGGCTGAAGGGGAAGGAGGGGGGATGAACTTCCTCTCGTATTGCCGCTGTGTTCTGACCGGAAATAGGAGCGGGTGCCTGTCAAAGCCAGATGCCAGCTCTCCCCTCCCCCTCGAAAAGTGCCAAATGTGGCAGAGGAGGGAGGAGGATGTGAATAAGTGGAACTTCCCCTTTTGAATGAAGTTCCACTTTAAGAATGTTTTCTGCCCCAATAGTCTACTCTGTTCTTAATAACCTTTGGTGGGATTTAATCACTGCTGGGATAATTTTTTTTTTTATTAAAGAAAAAAGACTGAAAATTTAGAAAAAATTTTTTTCCTAGTTTCTGTCAGTAAATTGTGTAAATAAGTAATTTTTCTCCTTCACTAATGTGCGCTTATGAGGCTGCAGTGATGGGCACTGATGACGTGGCACTTATGGGCACTGATGACGTGGCACTGATGAGGAGGCACTAATATGCTGCACTGATAGGTGGCACTGATATGCGGCACTCATAGGTGGCACTGGTGGGCACTGATAGGTGGCACTGGTGGGCAGCAATTTTTTTACTTTTAGCTTTAAAACACATCCAAAAAAATAAAAAAAATGAATTTCTTCATCAATTTAGGCCAGTATGTATTCTGCTAAATATTTTTGGTAAACATAATCCCAAGCGTATATTGATTGGTTTGTGCAAAAATTATCGTGTCTACAATGGGATATTTTTATTAAATTGTTCTTCATTTCATTTTTTTTACTAGGAATGGCAGTGACTGCGACATTACGGGAGAGAAATCGGACACCTAACTGACACTTTTGACAGTTTTTTGGGAATCAGTGACATTATTACAGTACTAACGACACTGGCAGGGAAAGGGGTACGATCGAGGGTGTCCGGCAGACATCGGGTCCGCTGGACCCACTGGTAGGCATCCCCCTGTGTTCAATCAGTATGCTATCGCACCTCCTTTAGCGCGTGCACCCCAGTGTCTATTGCACGTAATGACATACAGGTACGTCGTTTTGCGCAATTGAGCCGACCTGCCACAATAAAAGCGTGGTAGGCGGTCAACAAGTGGTGGACTGCACGCCTGTTATTTTTTTCAGTGTGTAGCATCTTAAAGTAAATCTATTGGCAACACTTTTTTTGGGGGGATAGAGCATTAAATACCCCTGTCCGATTTATTTGTATCAATTGTGTCCAATTGCGGAGATTTCTCTTCACTTCCTGTTCCATTGCCAAACAGGAAGTGAGAGGAAATCCATACTAATTAAAGGATTCCTTGGGGACCCCCAGGTCACCAGAACTAGTGTCCGTATTGGAAGATTTCCCCTATATTACTTTTCTTGGGACAACGCAATTTGGGATTTTTTTTACTTTCACAATCAATGATAATGGTAAACAGGACAAATAAAAAGGGCGAATGGGGGCAAAGATATTAATAAAAAATGACAAGTGTTCTAATCACTCTGCATTCAAAAAATGTTTGCCTTTAATTATACTTTAAGAAGACAGTAGATGGTTGCTACTTTGTTGAATTGAAAGGGAGTTATTTACTGTGCAGTTATTCAGGGCCAAAGGCACACTCATGAGCTCACCCGTAGACATATTTGGAACCTATATTAAAAGGCAGCTTAGCTCGGAGAAAGTTAACTGTTATTTCATATTTGTTGATGATCTAATATCAATACTGTGATTCAACATTTATTTATTGACTTTGCTGCTCTGTTTGCATTAACCAATTTTCTTATTTTCAGCTTGCAGCCACTGCTGAATAAAGTCTTACATTATTTACAATTGTCTATTTTAGTGTGTCGTGGGATTTCAAGAGTGTCACCAGATTCGAGTAGGACCTACACTACATACTTACAGTGCCTTGAAAAAGTATTCATACCCCTTGAAAGTTTCCACATTTTGTCATGTTTTTCCAAAAACATGTTTTTTTTTTCCCTATGTGACGGCCCAACACAAAGTGGCACATAATTTTGAAGTGGAAAAAAAAATGATAAATGGTTTTCACTTTTTTTTACAAATAAATATGTGAAAAGTGTGGCGTGCATTTGTATTCAACCCCATGAGTCAATACTTTGTAGAACCACCTTTCGCTGCAAATAAAGCTGCAAGTCTTTTTGGGGATGTCTCTACCAGCTTTGCACATCTAGAGTAAAATTTTGGCCAATTTTCTTTGCAAAATAGCTCAAGCTCTGTCAGATTGGATGGAGAGTGTCTGTGAACAGCAATTTTTAAGTCTTGCCACAGATTCTCAATTGGATTTAGGTCTGGACTTTGACTGGGCCATTCTAACACATGAATATGCTTTGATCTAAGCCATTCCATTGTAGCTCTGGCTGTATGTTTAGGGTCATTGTCCTGCTGGAAGGTGAACCACCGCCCAAGTCGCAAGTCTTTTGATTGTCCTGTATTTGGCTCCATCCATCTTCCCATCAACGCTGACCAGCTCCCCTGTCCCTGCTGAAGAAAAGCATCCCCACAACATGATGCTGCCACCACCATGTTTCACGGTGGGGTTGGTGTGTTCAGGGTAATGTGCAGTGTTAGTTTTCCACCACACATAGCATTTTTGCTTTTTTTGGCCAAAAAAGTACAATTTTGGTTTCATCTGACCAGAGCGCCTTCTTCCACATTTTTGCTGTGTCCCCCGCATGGCTTCTTGCAAACTGCAAACAAGACTTCCTTTGGATTTCTTTCAACAATGGCTTTCTTCTTGCCACTCTTCCATAAATGCCAAATTTGTGAAGTGCACGACTTATGCCGCGTACACACGATCGGTTCGTCTGATGAAAACGGTCTGATGGACCGTTTTCATCAGACGAACCGATCGTGTGTGGGCCCCATCAGTTTTTTTCCCATCAGCGAAAAAACGTAGAACCTGTTTTAAAATGTTCTGATGGTTAAAAAAACTATCGTCTGTGGGGAAATCCATTGGTTAAAAATCAACGCATGCTCAGAATCAAGTCGACGCATGCTTGGAAGCATTGAACTTCATTTTTCTCAGCATGTCGTTGTGTTTTACGTCCCCACATTCTGACACGATCGTTTTTTTTAACTGATGGTGTGTAGGCAAGACTGATAAAAGTCAGCTTCATCGGATATCTGATGAACAAATCCATCAGATCGTTTTCATCGGATGAACCAATCGTGTGTACAGGGCATAATAGTTGTCCTGTGGACAGATTCTCCTACCCGAGCTGTGGAATGCAGCTTCTCCAGAGTTACCATGGGCCTCTTGGCTGCTTCTCTGATTAATTCTCTCCTTGCCCAGCCTGTCAGTTTAGGTGGACAGCCATGTCTTGGTAGGTTTGCAATTGTGCCATACTCTGCCTTTTCAGATGATAGATTGAATGGAACTCCAAAAGATGTTCAAAGCTTGGGATTTTTTTATAACCTAACCCTGCTTTAAACCCCTTTGCAACCTGATCCCTAATCTGTCTGGTCTGTTTCTTGGCTTTTATGATGCTGTTTATTCACTAATGTTCTCTTAGAAACCTCTGAGGGTTTCACAGAACAATTTTATTTATACTGTGATTAACTCTATTTACTAATAAGCTGACTTCTGAAGGCAATTGATTCCACTAGATTTTGTTAGGGGCATGAGAGCAAAGGGTGCTGAATACAAATGCACGCCACACTTTTTAGATATTTTATTTGTAAAACATTTTGAAAACCATTTATCATGTTCCTTCCTCTTCACAATTATGTGCCACTTTGTGTTGGTCTATCACATAAATTCTGTTTTTGGTTGTAACATCACAAAATGTGGAAAATTTTAAGGGGAATTCATACTTTTTTGAGGCACTGTATCACAGACCCACAGCATACTGTATAGCAAGCTGATTACAAAAGATGAACAGAGTGTTCCTTTCTAAAGATACTGTATTTGCTGGCGTATAAGACTACCTTTTACACTTAAAAAAAATGGCCAAAAAGCAGGGGTTGTCTTATACGCCGGGTCAGCTTTGGTTACATACAGTATATACTGCTTAGCCAATCCCGGTGAGCGATTGTATTCAAATGAATACAGAGCTTGCTCAGATTGGAGTAACAACCTCTGCAAATCCGAGCAGGCTACATATAGTAGCCTGCACGGATTGGCTTTGAGAGTCAGAGAGGCGTGGGCTGATGATGTTACAGCCTCTGCCAATCCAAGCAGGCTTTGTATTCAATAAAAGAACACATCGCTCGCCATGATTGGCTCCAGCTCCAGCAAGAAGAATATGGCTCCAGAAGGAAGAAATATGAAGCGTCGGAAGCATCCAAAGGGGGGTCGTCTTATACGGTGAGTACAGGCAAAAAACCTTAAAAAACTGTAAAATTAGGGGGTCGTCTTATACGCCCGGTCGCCTTATACACCGGAAAATACGGTAATACTAATTTCACCATCAGCAACATTTTCCCAAAGCAGAAGAAAAATGTAACTTTTTTTTTTTTAGATGGTGTGGGTTTGTGAATATTTAGAGTAGGGTGTTCCGTTTTACGGGCAGAATCACTGCGATTCTGCATGTGATTCAGAAACACCGCAAATCGCGGGACACCCTTGTAATCCCCGTTACTTTGAATGGCACCAAATCGCAGAGTGATTTTGCAGCGAATCATGATAAAATTGCGGTAAAGTCGCACAAACAGAATCGTGGGATGCCCGACGCCCAAAAGAAGCACAAGAACTTGAGCACTGTGCCTGTATCCCAGCCAGTTGTGTTACAATAGTAAATTAATGTCTGGTGGTTAGTTAGTTTGCCACCCCCCCCAAAATATTGAGCACCAGCCGCCACTGCATTCAAGCATAGCTGATTTGCTGCTTTCTAAATGGGTTATTACATTATGAAAAGTAATAGTGGTCTTTCAAGTGTTCCTTTAAATTTTATTAGAAATATAAATCCAGAACAAGTATACTGCCACTCAAGGGTTTTGCATAGGAGATAGATCAAAACAGCAGGGTTTATACTGTTGACATTTTAATGAAGCTCAGTTCATCTTTCTCAAGACACTACAACATGGAACTGAACAGATAAATAAGCCCAAAATCCTACCCACCAACAACACCCCCTAGTGATGACATCACAAAGTACAACGGTAAAAAGACACATACAGTGTAGAGCACCTGGTCATTTACGTCAAACATAGTGTGGTGGCAAAATATAAATATATATATATATACAGTATACGAGGAATAATCAGCTTTGAAAGCAATCAATTCTATTATTGGAGATTGAGGTTCAGTAAGGTAACAAGAAAAGCAAAGATTTTTATGACGATTTGTATAATTACAATGAAAAATACAATTTATTTAAAAGCTTTAACAGCATCATGGTTTGTTTAGCATTTAAACATCAAATATGAATGTATGTTTTTAAACAGTTAAATAAACAATTACATTTTCTGAAGGCGTTGTAATCCAGATTTAGAATTTAGCTGCTAATTTATTCTTTCTGCTATTTACAACACATTACACATTTACACAGTGGTAAAAAACTAAAAAATAAAAGCCTTCTATTAGTCATATCACAGAATTCACAGAACAACATTCATTTCTGGGATGGAATTCATATTTAGCACACAGTCTTTCAGGAAGGGCCAGATAAACAGGAACAAGGCAGCTGTGCAACTTGGAATAGATTAAATTAAAGGACTCATAACATTTTATGTGCATAACCTATTCAGCATATGGACACATGTGTACTATATAAAGATACATGGCAATTAATCACACCGACAGAGAAAATATTTGTTTGTTACTGCTTAATAATATCATTAGTATTGTTCCAAGAGGATGAAATCACTTACTAAAAACAAAAGTTTCAGTGAGTTACTTATACATTTATAAAGCTTCAGCCTGAATTATAATCGTAAAGCATAATCCAAAAAAGAAATGGAACAGTCTATTAGTCTGAAGAAAAGGTAGCAAGATCTAGACATTTGGTAAAATAGATAGGAAATTAAGCCTCCAAAGAGGTTGCATTTAAAAGGTCTTGAAATTTATATAAAGCCACAAAAAATGTTTTCGTTTTGGAACGATAGTGGAAGGGGTTGGCATTTTATGAGCTAACTTTAGAACACCGGTGCAACTAGAAATAAAAAAAGAGCCTGTAAGGCAAAGAGTTGGGTGACGCTAAGAAAAGTCTACACAGGAGTGAGGCCCCATACACACGAGAGGATTTATCCGCAGATACGGTCCAGCGGACCGTATCCGCGGATAAATCCTCTCGAGGATTTCAGAGGATTTCTATGCGATGGCGTGTACACACCATCGCATTGAAATCCGCGCTGAAATCCTCTGCCGATGACGTGTCGCGCCGTCGCCGCTATTATGACGCGGCGACGGGCGCGACGCTGTCATATAAGGAATTCCACGCATGCGTCAAATCATTACGACGCGTGCGGGGAATCCCTTTAGACGGATGGATCCGGTAAGTCTGTACAGACGAGCGGATCCATCCGTTGGAATGGATTCCAGCAGATGGATTTGTTGTGCATGTCAGCAAATATCCATCTGCTGGAAATCCATCCCAGGGGAGATTTCTCTGCGGATAAATATCCGTTGGCGTGTACACACCATAGGATCTATCCGCAGAAACCCATTTGATGGGATTTATCTGCGGATAGATTCTATGGTGTGTATGGGGCCTTAGTTGTGACTTCTTTATGCTGGCCATACACTATCCGAAAAATCAGTCGCAATTCGGTTATTTAGAGTTTTTTAGCCAGTTAATGGGCACAAAATTTATAATCGTTGGGACATTTTTGAGCCAAAAAAAACTAAGGACAAGTATGAAACATTTCTGCTGAACTTACGATAAATTGAAAGGTAATGTGTTTCCCATCCGAACTGTCTGCACTAGGTATATGTAAAAAAATGAACAAAAAATGTATTCATTTATGTCCACAGAACGATTTATCGGTCATTATATGAGGGCACTATCGTTTGCGCTCACCCATGAATGTTCGTTTTTCGAAAATGGGTTTGGACGATTTTTCGTATAGTGTATGGCCAGCATAATTAATAGGAATGGAAAAGATTTTTAGGTGGATGAAAGATGTGGACTGAGCACTGGAGAAAGATCTGAGGGTGCCAGAAAGAATTTTATATATATATATATATATATATATATATATATATATATATATAAAGGGTAAGATTATATTACCCTTCAATACCGCTTACCCCCTTCCTGTATTGACAATTTTAAGCTTTCAGCGCTGTCACACTTTGAGTGGTAATTGCAAGGTCACGCAACACTGTACCCATGTGAAATTTGTATGTTTTTTTTATTATATATTAGCCTAAAATTGTAATCTTGCTTTTTAAAACACATGTAGAAATTGATATATTGAGAGAAAGTATGCATTGGAGTTAGAAGCCCTTCTTCCTCTTCTGGGATTGTTTTAATGTATTCCCTCTTTACTCCCCATCCTCAGTTGGAGGTACAGACCCCTTTTGCTCCTCATCCTCAGGTTACTGGACACGCCCATGGAAGATACATTAACCTGTCTCCCTTCCTCCCTCAGCAGCTTATAGAGGTCACAACTGATAATGCAGAGGATGCGATATTCAGCTAGGTGAGAGGCCCTCCATTGTCAGAACCAGCAGGCTGCTCGGAAAGAGCCTAATAACATACAGCTTTTCTGAACGATCCAGCTACAGTGGGGTGTCCTTACCTGATTACTACTACCAGAATAATCCAGTTCCAGTTGGGTTGGACTTAATTATTGGCCCTGGATCCCTTTAGCTGTTCACCTGGGTGACCAGAGCTTGCCTAATTTATTTGGATCCCCTTGTATACTTAGTTAACTCTCTAGACAAAGATGAAATATTTGCTCCAGTGATTAGGTTACAGTTTATAACATGTAAAGTAATAGCCCATCATGTATTTCTATCTCCATTGGGACTTTTTTAAGGCAACTAATGCTGACAATATATCATAAAACATATATTTATTAGTACATTATGGAATGTTAACACAATTTACCACATTGTGGCTGAAATAACATATTCCATTATTTCTATGATGCATATGATGTTTTAATTGTTTAATAGATGCCACAAAAACTGTTGCTTGGTATAGTTATCTTAACATGTTTGGCTTTGAATATGGCTTCTTTAACCTCCCTGGCGGTATGATTCTTTCAGAAAAAACATGCTGAAAGCGATACCATTATTTGCAAGGAAATTTGGCGTTTTATATTGTAGGTCTGTAATTTTTAGAAATAACTCACTTAAATCTGACCAAACGAGATTCTAATAGGCATCCCGGGTATGACATTTTTAAAAAAACAAAATTATAAATTATAATATAATAAATAATTATAAATAATTATAACAAATAATAATATAATTATAATAAAAATTATTCAATAATGTAATCAAATCAAAATCACTGAAATTTGCTCAGTTGCAGAATTGTTGCTGTAATTTTTTTTTTTTTTAATGACGAATTTCCCCACAAATCGCTATCGCACAATTCTGCAAGTGATTATAATTTATTATCGCTGTTTTTTAGCTGATCTAAAACTATTTTTGACATAAAGGGACACTTTTGGTTGCTATGGACAATCTACAGTTTGCAGGGAGAAAGAAACATTTTTATTATATAAAATGACATGCATGACACAGGACAGACCACTAGGGACAAGGGGGGTGTGTTTTTTTACATACAGTACTGTAATCTATAAGATTACAGTATACTGTATGTAATGTGTTTGTTTACTTTTTTGAATTTGGCGCCGTTCTCCATCCCCGTGCGTCGTAACGTCGCAGGGAACGGAGATCGGCGTCACACAGAGGCACTGTGTGAATCGAGCGAGGTCCCGCTCGCTCACACAGCGCGGTGGCATCGCTGGATCCAGGGACAAGGTAAGTAAACCATGCCTGTGGATCTAGCGAGGCGAGCCCGAGTCTGACTCGGGGTTACCGCTCGCAGCAGGAAAATCTAACCCCGAGTCAGACTCGGGAATACCGCCAGGCAGGTTAAGAGAATACACTACAACATACAGGTGAGGTTGCATCAAGAATATGAACAAAGAAATACAAAACGTATTTGATATATAATAAGTGTAACAAATATTGAATACAGAAAGTACAAAAAATGATAACTAGAGTTTGATGAAAGACATTGCATCATAATAATTATATGCAAACATATAAAAAAGACAATAGAGACAACAACTAATCCACACAGCTACTCCAGCACCCAACAAGTTCCAGGTGGTGGGGTCTGGTCTGGTATGGTGTTCAAGGTGAACCCCACGCCAAAATTAAAAAAAATTATAACAGTGTGGGGTCCCCCCAAAATCCATACTAGAACCTTATCTGAGCATGCAACCTGGCAGGTCAGGAAAGGGGTCATCCCCAAACTGTCCCCACAAAGTTGGGAGCATGAAATTGTCCAAATTGAAATGGTATGCCAACATTGTAAGCCTTCCCTTCACTGGATCTAACGGGTCAAGCTCAACCCCTGAAAACAACTCCACACCATAATCTCCTCTCCACCAAATGATTTGGACCAATGCAAAGCAAAGTCCATAAAGACACGGATGAGCGAGTTTGGGGTGGAGGAACTTGACTGGCCTGCACAGAGTCCTGACCTTAACCCGATAGAACACCTTTGGGATGAATTGGAATGAAAGCTGCGAGACAGGCCTTCTTGTCCAACATCAGTGCCCGACCTCACAAATGCACTTCTGGAAGAATGGTCAAACATTTCAATAGACACATTCCTAAACCTTGTGTACAGCCTTCCCATTAGAGTTAAAGCTGTTATAGCTACAAAGTGTGGGCCAACTCAAGATTGAATCCTACGGCCTAAGACTGGGATGCCATTAAATTTCGGGGCCCGGATTCAGAGAGATCTGCCTATCTCTCGGCGGGCGTAACGTATCTCAGATACGTTACGCCGCCGTAAATTAGGGCGCAAGTTCCGTATTCAGAAAGAACTTGCGCCCTAAGTTACGGCGGCGTAACGTATGTGGTCCAGCGTAAGCCCGCCTAATTCAAATGTGGATGATGTGGGCGTGTTTTATTCAAATGTAGTGTGACCCCACGTATTTGACGTTTTTTATGAACGGCGCATGCGCCGTTCCTGAAAGAATCCCAGTGCGCATGCTCGAAATTACGCCGCAAATCGTCAATGTTTTAGACGTGAACGTAACTTACATACAGCCCTATTCGCGAATGACTTACGCAAACAACGTAAAATTTTCAAAATTCAACCCGGGAACGATGTCCATACTTAACATAGGGTACCCCTCATATAGCAGGGGTAACTTTACGCCGGAAAAAGTCTAACGTAAATGACGTAAAAAAATGCACCGGGCGGACGTACGTTTCTGAATCGGCGTATCTACCTAATTTGCATATTCCTTGCGTAAATAAACAGAAGCGCCACCTAGCGGCCAGCGTAAATATGCAGCCTAAGATACGACGGTGTAAGACACTTACGCCGGTCGGATCTTAGGGAAATCTATGCGTAACTGATTCTATGAATCGCATAGATACGACCCCGCAACTCAGATTTACGACGTGTAAGTGTGTGTAAGTTCAAGTGTGTAAAGGCAGGCATCCCCTAATACTTTTAGTAATATAGTGTGTGTATATATATATATATATATATATATATATATATATATTTACACACACAGTATATATAATAAGTGCATACAATATTGTTTGATTTTCAGATGATTTTAAGGTGTTTTGACATTTTGTCAATGTTTGTCAATCTGGGCATTTGATATGATATTTGATAGAAATTTGTATGCTGTAAACTTATGTTAGCCTCCTGTCTTTAAAACCTCCTTCATCACTGTTATTCAGTGCTAACTGTCATATGTACTATATTGGGAATGTGTTACCTGCCTGGGACTGGACATCTGTTTATAGGGTCTTTGTGCTGACCCTACATCTCTGCCCCTCCTCTGACCTCCATACACATCCTTTTTGTAGCTTTTAGGGGAAGAGTGAAATGGAACACTATATGTACAGTAGCATTACCAAGTGACAGCTTTGAGTCTGCCTGGAGCTGTTGACATGACTTCCAAAATGGCAGCATCCAGAAGGCTTTTGGATATCTACACAAGGAAGGTGTTTTTTATAGGTAAATAGCACACCTAAACATATAATCTTAAAGCGGGAGTTCACCCATTTATACATTTTTTTTTTTTCTCCCCTTAGCTTCCTGCTCGTTCGGTCTAGGGGAATCGGCTATTTGTATTAAAATATGAGCAGTACTTATCCGTTTTCGAGCTGCATCTTCTTCCGTCGCTTCCGGGTATGGGTCTTCGGGAGCGGGCGTTCCTTCTTGATTGACAGCCTTCCGAGAGGCTTCCGACGGTCGCATCCATCGCGTCACTCGTAGCCGAAAGAAGCCGAACGTCGGTGCGGCTCTATACTGCGCCTGCGCACCGACGTTCGGCTTCTTTCGGAAAATCGTGACGCGATGGATGCGACCGTCGGAAGCCTCTCGGAAGACTGTCAATCAAGAAGGAACGCCCATTCCCGCAGCCCATACCCGGAAGCGACGGAGAGGATGCATCTCGTAAACGGGTAAGTACTGCACATATTTTAAAACAAATAGCCGATTCCCCTAGTAAAAACGAGCAGGAATCTAAGGGGGAAAAGTGCCCTCTAAGGGTGAACCCCCGCTTTAAGTCCAAAAACAAAAATGTATTCATTGTAGCTCACCAATAGAGTTGGGCGAACAGTTCGAGCAAAGCAAAAGTTCGCCCATTCGCCGAACAGCCTAATTTGTTGGGGGGCTCGGCAGGATATGGGCATCCATGTAATCTGTCCTTCATGTAAATTCTAACAATGGCACATGGGTATAAAGTATGTTTATATAAAATTGGCTAAGATTTAGCAGAGTGGACTCAACGTTAATGAGCTCTGTATAGGCAGGCAGAAGAGGTTTTAACAGCCAGCCAGCTTAGATACAGTATTATATATTATGAAGACCTGATGTCTCCTGAAGGTGGGTTCCTCTAAAAAGCAATTGCGATCAACCGGCCATAGTCAATCCCGCCAGCTTTTGGCCTATTCCAATGTTCTAACAAAGTGGGGAACATTGAAGGTTTCTCATCTGTCAACATTTCTGGAACATATTGTAATGTTATCCTATCACAGCCTAGGTTTATGTATTCTCCAGCCCCTTGAGCAACACTTACTGTATCATTTCACTTATTTGGATCTGAGATTTAAAGTAGTTCATCCATGTAGTCTTTATGATTATATGGTTAACTGGTGGACTGCTAGTTTGGTGGAGCAGGGATGCAAGCATTTTGGTTAGAACAACATTTTATTTAGATTTACCTTTTAAAAATCCATTACACCATAGTCATATGTTATATTCTTATATGAGTTTGAATTAAAGAAACGGGGTAGCAGATGGCAAAGCATATCTGCTTCTACCTATGTTTGTGAGTAGGATGTTAGAACATCTGCCACATGCCCACACAACTTATTAATGTTGTATTCTTTATATAGGCCTGATTTTATCCAAATCATGTTTAAATTGTTATAGTTCTAATACCATCTGGCCAACAAACATGCAATTAGGAGATACATCTGGCTCATCTCAAGAAAACCATTCCATATGTTATGAACAAATGTGAGATTTTCTTGGCTACTATGACTGTCAATTCAGTAAATTGTGTATTTTGCGCTTGTGCACCATCTCTTGCTGGTCACTGGTGAAGAAATTTAGGTTTACACATACTTGTGGCATTTTAGGTTACTCTGAAGAGTACATAACCTTGATAGCCTTGAGAACCCCTGCCAGAAGAAATTAGCCTGGATTTACAGTATTAAAGTGGATGTAAACCCACTCTCATCCTTTCTAAACTACTGCCATAGTGCTGCTCTATAAGGATATACATGCCTCCTGCATGTATCCTTACCTGTCAAATGTCTCCCCTCTGTCTGTTATAAGAACTGAAAAACTGCAGATTCTGTGTGTGGGTCTGTTGTCTGGAGCTCGATGGGTGGAGTCGTGATGTCAGTAGACTCCCTGCCCTCCTCTACACTCCCATTACACTGAATTCTGCTATGATCACTAACATCCAGTCAAAATCCAGAAAAGTAACAACATGACTTCAGAAAAGTAGTGGGGGTGGGAATTAAAAAATAATGCCTGCCTCCAGGCTAGTGCATGAGATATGTAAATAACCTGTCACTCACAGCAAGGGGGCGGAACGGACTAAGGTTTTTCTCTGTGAAACGTTTTATTTCTTTTTATTTTATTTTTTTAACGAAAACAAAATAAATGAAAACAAATTTCGGGAGTAACTAAATACATTTATTTTTCGGACGAAAACAAAATCCCGAAACAAAATATTTCAGTGTGCACATGTCTATTAAATATTTGCACTGATGATGCCAAAGAAATAGCTGCAGGGAATGTGGAATAGATTCCTGACTTGACTTTTGTCTTGCTCAAGTTTTTTAATCAGAATTTGAAGGTATCTAAGCACTGGTCAGCTTGACCATGAGGTATATCCTAAGCATTGGAAGTTG
Source organism: Rana temporaria (assembly GCF_905171775.1). Taxonomy (NCBI): domain Eukaryota; kingdom Metazoa; phylum Chordata; class Amphibia; order Anura; family Ranidae; genus Rana; species Rana temporaria. The sequence continues at coordinate 229,401,100 of NC_053489.1, forward strand.
CTACTGGGGTGAATTCTGCTGACCCCCCTCCCACCCAATAGAAAGTTTTGCCAAGCATAGAGCCATCCATGTCAGAGGGGCTTTGAAGTTCCAGAGAAACATTTGGTGTTCCTTTTGAGAGAATATCTGTAAGGAATATTTGGGATCCAGAAGAAGGAAATTATGTTTTTTCTGTATTATCTGAAAAGATGGTCCTCTGAAGTTGTTAGATGCAGACGAGACGTACTTTCCATGCCAAAGAGGATTTGTTAAAACAAGCATTATAAGAAAAGAATTGTAGCGGTCCTAAACATTTATTCACCCTACGTGACAGTATAGGAGATTTCACTTTTTGTTAAAGCAGAGTTCCGGCCACAATTTCACGTTTTAAATATAAATACCCCTGTAATACACAAGCTTAATGTATTCTAGTAAAGTTAGTCTGTAAACTAAGGTCCATTTTGTTAGGTTGTTACAGCATTTAGACACTTTATAAAATAGAAATTGACTGGGGCCATCTTAAGTGTGGGCATCATGAAGCCAGACTGTATGACTTCCTGGATTTCAGCCTTGCAAATCTCGCACATGCTCAGTGCTGCACAAGCAGTGTCAGATCAGGTTTCAGCACCTGTGCTGTCCAAGTCACATGATTCTTTGAGACTGGGGAATGCACAGACTCCTGGAAAGTTACACCCACTACATTCCCAGGAGTCTGTGCGGTGTAGGTTAGGAAGCATTAAGCACCTAGGTGCAGGAAGTGGGAAGATTAACTATTCTGCCTAGCAACAACACTTTGAAGGCATCTAAAAAAAAAAAAAAATTTGTAAAGGACTAATGCCATTTTTTTTAAAACTACTGATGTAATGTTATATTTATGGGTGGAACTCCACTTTAAAGTGTTTTGAATGAATGAGGAATAAGTGGGTAAAATTCAGAATGATTTGGGTATAAACTGTCAAGCAGGAATGCTCCCACCCTCTTACTAGGTTTGAGTTGGGCAAGATCAATGGGGAGATTTTATTTGATCACATGTGTATCTTCTGCATAAGTGACAGGAGCTGAGTCTGCAGGGTCTTGAACCCTGATTGCCCATGGAGTTATGTTTGTATTAATATACATGTTTTTAGCTAATGTGTTTATCATGTGATGTAATTTCATGATATTTTAATAAATAATTAAAATCTATTTGTGATATTGATATCCCAATAATTGAGCACCACTATAATCCCACCATCCTCCTTTCCTACATACAACTTAACAGGGATGAGGTGCACTTTTTCTGTGTATTTTTGAAACTACAAGGATCCTTTCCACCTATTGCACTCAATTAAAAATTAAACCTGCATATCAAAAAATATATATATTATTCAACCTGATCTCCTCTCCCCAATTTCCTGTTATTTTGGGAATTCCATGGCTGTCAGTTCACAAACCTGCTATTGATTGGCAGGCCGGGAATCTTACCTTTTTATCAGATTACTGCAAAATGCCTAAGGACATTTCACATACTGTCATTGGAACCACATCCACTAATCTTGAAAAATTGCCTTTTAATTATCAAGATTTTGAAGACCAAAATGTGAGTATAGCCTCAGTTAAAACTAGTTTATGATTAAATAAATTAGTACCATCATCCATGAGAAATTGTAAAGAATTGGACTAGGCAAGCATAGGGTGGCAGCTGCTAGTACCGCCTATACCCATAAATGGTCGCCTAGAACAGGGGTCTCCAAACTTTCTAAACAAAGGGCCAGTTTATTGTCCTTCAGACTTTAGGGGGGCCGGACGGTGGCCAGCAGGAGTGGAAATTTTTCTGGCATTGGTGAGAGCAAACTTCGCCCCATTTGGTATCAGAGGGAGGAATAGTGCCCTATGGTTGGTATCATTGGGAGGAAAAGTGCCCCATTGTTAATGTCAGTGGGAGAAATGGTGCCCCATTGTTAATGTCATTTGGTAGAATTGTGTCTTGCATCAGTGGGAGGAACAGTGCTCCAAGGGCCGGGTTCATGCAAGCAAAGGGCCCCTTCTGGCCCCTGGGCCGCAGTTTGGAGACCACTGACCTAGAAGGAACATAGTGATTGGACTTTCTCGGTACTGATGACAAAACACAAAATTAAAATAAAAGTATTTATTATACATAAAACTATACAAAAACTAAAGACACTTGAGCCAAACCCCACATTCAGAACACGAGTTGTTGATGACGGACACCCCGTCAATTATCTGTTACAGTGGAGGAAGGCCAGGAACCTCAACCGGTTTCACGGAAAGACCGCTTCTTCAGATGGAATATCTAAGTTAAATACAATACATACATAAACTAGCAAAAACAACAATCAAGTACATAAAATAATACAATGGTTAACCATATTGTGTACAGTCAATGTCAAAAAGAAATGTGTCAAAACTGCTCACCAAGTTTGGTCCTTGGCCTAGACCGCGGCTTGAAAAGAACCCCCCGTGGCGGACGAGGGGGAATGTGTATCGCTCTCCGATAGTGTAATTAAATGATAATACAAGGTTAGAGATGTATAGAATGCCAGTGAGATCACACCACATGGATTAATCCACGTGGTGTGATCTCACTGGCATTCTATACATCTTCCTCCACTGTAACAGATAATTGACGAGGTGTCCGTTATCAACAACTCTTGTTCTGAATGTGGGGTTTTGCTCAAGTGTTTTTAGTTTTTGTATAGTTTTATGTATAATAAATTATTTTATTTTAATTTTGCTTTTTGTCATCAGTACCAAGAAAGTCCAATCACTATGTTCCTTCTAGGTGACCATTTATGGGTATAGGCGGTACTAGTAGCCGCCACCCTATGCTTGCCTAGTCCAAATCTTTACAAGATTTTGAAGACATAATTGGTAGGAAGAATGCAGGATAATTACCACCACATCAAGCTTATGACTGCCTGATAGAACTGTCAGGGGCTCCAATCCTGTTTGATCCTATCTACTCTCTTTCAGAACCAGAATTGAAAAGTTTAAAGGACGTTCTATGAGAAAATCTTTCGAAAGGTTTTTACATCCCTTTAACATCCCTTTAACATCCCCTGCTTCTCTATGCATTGTCTATAGGGATTTACCCCCTTCCTGACTGGTCCATTTTTTGCGACACAGTACTGCATCGCTTTAACTGACAATTGCGTGGTCGTTTGACATTGTACCCAAAACAAAATTTACGTTCTTTTTTTCCCCATAAATAGAGCTTTCTTTTGGTGATATTTGATCACCTCTGCGGTTTTTATATTTTGCACTATAAACAAAAAAAGAGTGACGATTTTGAAAAAAACACAGTGGCCGGGATTCAGCGAGATCGGCGCATCTTTAGATAGGCGTAGCGCATCTAATATGCGCTACGCCGACGTAACATTGAGAGGCAAGCTGAGTATTCACAAAGCACTTGCTCCCATATTTACGCCGGCGTAACATAAATGGGCCGGCGTAAGCCCACGTAATTCAAAGTAGCAAGGCAGTGGGCGTGTTGTATTATAATGAAGCGACGGCGCACATTTGGACTTACGACGGCGTATCTGGAGATACGTTGTCGTAAGTCCTTTCTGAATCCGGGCCAGTATTTTTTACTTTTTGCTATAATAAATATCCAAATTTAAAAAAAAAAATAATAATTCTTCCTCAGTTTAAGCCGATATATATTCTACATATTTTTGGTAAAAAAAAATCGTAATAAGTGTATATTGATTGGTTTGTGCAAAAGCTATAGCGTCTACAAAATAGGTGATCGATTTATGGCATTTTTTATAATTTTTTTTTTTACTAGTAATGGCAGCGATCGGCCATTTTTATCAGGACTGTGACATTGCAGCAGACAGATCGGACACTTTTGACACTTTTTTGGGACCACTGAAATGTATACAACGATCAGAGCTAAAAGAAATTGCTAAAAAAAAAAACTGTATAAATGTCACTGGCAGGGAAGGGGTTAACACTAGGGGCGATCAAGGGGTTAAATGTGTTCCCTCAGTGTGTTCTAACTGTAGGGGGGATAGGACTGCCTGGGGAGGAGACAGATCATTGTTCCTATATACTAGGAACACACAATCTGTCTCCTCTCCACACACACAGATCCTTGTTCTGGCCCTGTCAGGAGCGATTGCGGGTTGCGGGCGGACATTGCGGCCACCAGGCACGCGTATCGGCTCCTCAGTACCGCGGTGGGCATGCCCCCTATACCCCTTAAAGCGGCCGCCGATTTGCACAGGGGTGCCATTCTGCCGCTGTGAAACGAAGGCAGGCCGGTCGGCAATCAGTTAAAATTACAGTAAAATGAATGTACTCACTTACGTTAATCCTTGAGTTATTTGAGAGACTGAGAATAGCTAATATTTTCACTGGGCTTGATCTTCAGGGTGCATATGACCTGGAGATGAGTGGAAGATTGAATTCAGGACAAGATATGGGTATTATGAATCCTTAGTAAAGCCCTATGGACTTTGTAATGCACCTTACTTATCTTTTCAAATACTCTAACGGAGAACCAGGACCATGCTTGCATGATTCTAGCGCAAATATGGAAACATGAACTGTACATTAGCTAAATAAGAAAGGAATACATTTTCAGTGGTCCACTGTGGCAGAAACATCCTGCTCGCACTTATCACCTTATTCACCACTGCACTGGTGTTGGTTTAACCTGACACAGAGCTCCCCTTCATAGTAGAAGTGAATGCCTCAAATGCAGCTATTGGAGCAGTTCTCTCTCACAGAATTGGTGAATTTTTTTGTTACATCCATGTACATACTACCCTTGCCAAATGACACCAGCAAAGCATAACTATAATATCAGAAACAAATAACTTTAGCAATGAAATAATCTTTTACTGAATGGTGAAATCTCCTGGTAGGTGCCTTGAAAACAATAACTGATCTCATTGACTATTAAAATCTTTAATTATTAAATAAACAAAAAGGCTTTCTGCAAGGCAGGTGAGATATACTATTTTTCTTCAAGGTTTATTTTAAAATGTCTTACAGACAAGATGCCTTGTCAAGAATTGCAGCTGAAACTTCTACATAGTCTGATAATGGTACTGTTGAGTACCACTAGGTGGAGCATGGAATGGCACAGAATGGCAGGCTGTACTGAACAAAGGAAGACAACACAGGAATGGCTGCTTATTAAATGTATTAATAATGTTGAAAGTTGACTCTGCTATGCTGCTGGACTACTTTCTGGAGATATGGTACATGGGAGATGTTTTGGAGAAATAGAAAACAAGTAAAACATGCCAGAGGTTTTGTCTTCTAACAGCTAGATGGGAAGCCTTTCTGCTGCTGTGGTCAGTTGTTGGTATCAGTAAAGGGCACATTTACTGCACCAGTGGACAAACCACATGAGATGGAAGGGCCAAGCATGAACCAGAAAACAGCAGATGTCCTGACCGTAACTCAAATAGAGGTAGTTAAAGAGACAGGAATCACTGGTCCAAAAATAGGTTTATGTGACCAATCTGATAAGGTCCCAGAGACACGGAAATGGATAAGAATTGTGATAAAAATCACATGGGGATGACCCAGGAGCTTGTCTGTTTAGGATTTGGCTATTGATCCAGATGGTGTTGGAAAAGGTCAGATGATATCTGCCCACAGAGTGTGTGACACCAGGGGAGGTGGCGTCTTGTGGGGTTTCCATGGGCGATGGCCACCCTCTGGTGTGTGTGCCCTTTGCAGACACTGCCCTAGCAAATGCTGTAAAAGACGATATTGAGGGGTGTAATATTGACCTGAATATATCTGTTCATGATAAACTGAATAATGTTTTGATGATTCATGAAGTGTCCAAAGGTAGCCATGAAGGTACAGGCAAACCTGGGAAACAATTAGTGACTGTACCAGAAATAAGAGGGGTGGACCTGTTACAAACACTGTAGGCTGCCTACAGTCTCAGAACTTTAATGTGGAAAAAAGGAACCTGAAAAAAAGGAGGTAGAAAGGTTAATAGAAAATCGAGGAGGAACCTGTTAAAATCTTAGAGGAAGTCCTTATGGAAGTACACCCAGAAAAAGAGTTGGGAAGGTCTCATTAGAGCCCATAGTGGAGTGACAGCGGGACCTAGAGAGAGACACCAATGGGAGCATTTAGTAGAGTTCCCCTTTAATAGAAGTAAGGTCAGACAGGATTGGACTCCTGTAAGCAGTAGCTAGCACAGAGGTACCCTCCGAAACAAGAGGTGGGGGATATGTGAAAGTGATGTACCCTGTCTTGGTGTATGTCACCCAGGATTCTCAACTAGGCATGTTGAGGGACTCCAGGATCCTTGTTTAATTAGTAAGAAACATTTTTTTCAGTTTCCTCAGTGGTTGGTAAAACACAGTTTGGGACCTAGAGCCCAGAGATTTGTAGTCATCTGGGTGAGATGAAATCTCCAGTCCTGGGACCAGGTTTTTGGAATAGCCAGTACACTGATTCTGCAGGTATGTGTGGGTTTAAATGAACTACAAGTCCTGAGATCCTTTGCGGCTGTTGGCCTGTAGTTCTCAATGAACTACCACAGCGCTGTTAATTTATTCAGACTCCAAAGTGGTTATAACCTCAGACATGAAATATGAATGAAGCATACCCCTCTATAGTGTATATACTGTCTGAATTAAGAGTGCTAAGTGTCATTTCTCTCTACTTCCTCGTCCCTCTGCTATCAGCCTAAATCAAGATTGCCCCTTCCCTCCAATCATCTCTCAGAGCTCTCCTCATTGAACTCTGCAGGGTGTAACTTCAGCTCTCTGCCCCTTTTTTCTGACAGCTCAGAAAAGTTTTATAAATTCTGGGCATTGAATGGATGTAAAGAAGAAAAGCCCTGTAGATAAACGGATACAACTTATGTAGAAGGATTTGTTTAATCTGAGGCCAGTAGCTTCATTGGGTATATGTGAGGGTTTACAACCACTTTAAAGTGGTTGTAAACCCTCTCTGAGAACTTTCACCTACAGGTAAGCCTAGATTAAAGCTCTGTACACACGGGCCAGAATCTCTTCAGGAAAAAAACATTGTTTTTCCTGACAAGATTCTTGGCACTGCCGAGAATCACGACGAGAAAATAGAGAGCAGGTTCTCTATTTTACTCGTCAAGATTTTAGGCAGTTTTCTTGACGAGAAACCTGAAAGCCTCATACACACGCACGGTATACTCGGCAAGAAAGCTCTGCCAGCAGTTTTCTTGCTGGTTCTTGCAGAGTAAACCGAGCGTGTGTACGAGGCTTAAGGCTTACCTGTAGGTGCTTGCAATATCTCCTAGACCTACACGGTTTAGGAGATATTTGCAATAAATAATGCACCGATGTCTGCGGCGCATGCGCGCCATAGACAACGGTGCAAGCGCCCTGAGCGTGCCATTGCTGAATGACATCATGCCATAAGTGTCGGGGGAGTGACATCATCGTTGCTCCAGCCAGTCACAGCGCCGGAGCAGCGATACCCAGAAGGAAGAGGGTGAAAGATGGACGCTTTGTGGAAGCAAGGAAATTGGGGACATTGCAGGCTTCGGTTTCAGGCAAGTGACACATAATGGGCTACTATGCGATGCATAGTAGCCCATTATGCTTTACCATTGCAGGGAAACAAAGAGGAAGTAAACCCATCAGGGTGGATGATAACAATGTTTGATGCAGTTGTGGAAAAAATGATGGCTTTGGTGGTACAATTTTACTGTTTTATTTTGGTATTTTGGTACATGAGTAATAGGGAGGATTTTGTCGGGAATACGATTTAATTTATGTTAATAAAAGAATTGCTGCCAAACAGCTTTAGTACCAATATGTTGAGAATGCCTGATGTGTTGAACAATTTTACCTATGGGTGAAGTTTGGAGCAAATTGCTATATAATTTTAGGCTACATTTACACCATACTTTAGAATGAATTTGCATTTGGCTTCATAAAGGATTCGCGTGGCTCCACTCATTGCCCTGAAAATAGTAATAATTTTCTTATTATTGGGATAGGTGGATAGGTGATGAATTGTGAATACTTTTTCTTTTAGGAAGACTTTGCTGCACTACATACTAATTAGTACCTTTAAAACACATATTTCTTAAAACAAAAACAAAAAGTCATTACGGAAGATGAAATTGCTTGCAGCAACTAGTCCATTCACCGAAGCAAAGCTAATTTAGTTTCTTAGGTGATACTGAGTAGAGCAATATTTAATGCTTATTCCCATTGTTGGCCGACTTTTACTTTATTTTCCGTTAAAGTATTAGGAGTCTAATATGATGTAACCACAGAGCTGTGAGTCAGCAGACAGCACACTGATTATACAGAAAGCACAAAAGCAACAATTTGTCATCCAGTCACTTTATGTTGTACCTTAGATAATGTAGCCTAATGACCTGGTATTACACAGTGACAAATTGCTGCTTCACAACGAAATATAAAAATGCCATACTCCTAATGAAAGAATCATTCTTGCTGTGTGCACTATCTATATCCAAAATGCAGTATGGTTTTGTAGATGTACAGCTGTCAAATGGGAGACTTTGCAGAGCCTTTAGTATTAGCTTCAGCAATCAGCATGTGTATTTTAGCATACAGCTCAAAGATTATAGTTTTGACAATTAGTTTAAAACTTCTTTACATTTTCAAAAATATATAACCCCCTTCATGACAAAGATAAAACAAATCCTAATGCCCCACTCTAGACAAAAACAATTTTTACAGCACCTCCCTCTCACCCCCTCTAATCTATCCTAAAACTCTTTTTACCCCCTTACCCAGTGATGTATGCATCTAGGTCACTCACTGCTGACAAATCTGGTGTGGGGGACTGCTAATTCAGCTCTGTTTATGCAGTCACTGGTCCTCTGCTTTCCCCTGTGATTATGTCATCACCTTCTCTCTCCTAAGAGGACCACACTGTCTGCTATGCAGTTAAAGGTGTCCATGTCCATCCAATCGGAAGTGTTCAGAAAAGTAGAACATATCCTGATTTTTTGTTTCATTATTAAAGGAAAACTGGCCCAAAATATATATATATATAAAATGATTTCAATGGGCAGGGGCGCTTTAAATTTGAATACACCACTCCTTAAGCACCCCAAAGATCCTTCTTGCAGGACTTTTTTCAACGTCCTGCCAGCGCAGTGCCCCAGTGTGAGAGCACTCAGGCTTTCACAATGGGACTGCAGATGAGGCATTTTTTCAGGCACTTTACAGATGCTATTTTTTGTGCTAAAGTGCCTGAAAAATGCTGTGAAAGGGGTCTAACTGATGATACAAAATACATACTTTTTTTTTTAATTCTATCTAAAACACAATGGTGATAACCTTTGACCCCAACATTTGACCCTGATCATGATCTTTACCCTAACCTTGACCCTGACACTGACCTAGGTCTAATCCTATTTTTTGCAATCTTCTCTGGCAAGGAAAAAAGGATACAATGTATAATTTCCTCCATTAACCACATCCCGCCCCGTCTATAGCAAAATGATAGCCGGGCAGTGCCTTTCCCATTCTGACTGGACTACATACAATACATATAAAAATAAACAAAAAGTCCAAGTGTAAAAATCCATTCCCAAACTATGAATCCTACAAAGGTGAAAACAATCTTGCTTTCATAAATTAGGTAGAATCCCTCCAATGTGTGAATTCACCTCCACCACATGTAAGGATGTACTCTACCGCAGAGCATGGAGCTCCTATTACGGAAGGTCACGTAAGCTGTAAAATCTCCTCCAGCACAGGACACATATGGAAGACAAATGGAAGCAGTTCCAGACAAGTCACAGTGTACCTTCAATCCTCTGCCCTCAGACCATCCATGTAAAATGTCAGTACTCCCAATAAAGAGATAAACACTAAAAATGTAAAACCTCTCTGCATTTATTATAAAATATATGGCACTTACAGTACCTTGCAAAAGTATTCACCCCCCCCCCCCCACTTGGCATTTTTCGTGTTTTGTTGCATTATAACCTGGAATTACCAGGGATTGTTTGAGGATTTGCATCATTTAATTTACTTCTGTTGGAAGGTGAACCTCCGTCCTAGCCTCAAATCACACACAGAGTGGTACAGGTTTTTGCACAAGATTATCCCTGTATTTTGCACCATCCATCTTTCTCTGACCAGTTTCCCACTCCCGACTGCTAAAAAACATGCTGCCACCACCATGCCACCATGTTTTACTGTGGGGATGCTGTTCTTTGGGTGATGTGATGTGCTGGGTCTGCCCCAGACATAGCATTTTCTTTGATGTCCATACATTTTGTGAGTCTCCCACATGCCTTTTCGCAAACTCAAAATGTGCCATTTTGTTTTTTGCTGAAAGTAATGGCTTTCTTCTGGCCACTCTGCCATAAAGCCCAACTCTATGGAGCGTACGGCTTATTGCCGTCCTATGTACAGATACTCCAGTCTCTGCTGTGGAACTCTGCAGCTCCTCTGGGGTTACCTTATGTCTCTGTGCTGCCTCTCTGATTAATGCCCTCCTTGCCTGGCATGTGAGTTTTGGTGTGCGGATACCTCTTGGCAGGTTTGCTGTTGTGCCATGTTCTTTCCATTTGGGTATTATAGATTTGATGGTGCTCCTATGGATCATCAAAGATTTGGATATTTTTTATAACCTAACCCTGACATGTACTTCTCAACAACATTGTCCCTTACTTGTTTGGAGAGTTCCTTGGTCTTCATGGCGGTGTTTGGTTAGTGTTGGCTCTTGCTTAGGTGTTGCAGCCTCTGGGGCCTTTCAAAAAGGTGTGTATATGTAATGACAGATCACGTGACACTTAGATTGCACACAGGTGGACATAATTTCACTAATTATGTGACTTCTGAAGGTAATTATCAGTTTTTTTATTTCTGAAAAATAGTTTTCTGTTCATATTTTTCTAGTTTTACTTCAACAACTTAGACTATTGTGTTCTGATCCATCACATATAGTTCAGATTAAAAAAGCATTGAACTAATTGTCTGATAATTTTGATAAACAGGCTCAGGTTTGAGTCATTTTGAGGGGACAGCAAATTTACACTGTTATACAAGCTGTACACTCACTACTTTACATTGTCGCAAAGTGTCATTTATTCAGTGTTGTCACATGAAAAGATATATCATTAAATATTACAAAAATGTGAAGGGTGTACTCACGTTTGTGAGATACTGTATACTGTGAGACTCTTTATTAATTGTAGCACTATGCATGTGGTGCTTTTACTTCAGTGCCCTTGCAGGTTACAATATGCGGGCCGCACCACCCGTGCATTAAATGTTAGATTAAATGAGCACATTGCTAACATTCACAAAGGGTCTCGAGACACTATGATCTGTATGTTCCTGCTATCGTGCATTTTACATGTTTGGATGTTCTGTGGTGACCGCCTTCCTTTTTTACCATGCAATGCTGTTTTTACTATGGATACTTGAAAGTGAAGTGCAATAGTTTATATTAAATGTAACCCTTAAGAGGTTTTAAAGGATCCAGCATTTTATGGTTTATTTGGATCTGACTACATGATCGTCGTTTAAGTGGAGTCCCCTGGAGGCTCTGGAGCTGACGGGGTTCCTTTGTATATCCCTTGATTATGACCCCTACTGGGACTTATTCAACAAGCCTGTTTGACCCTTCGAAATAAAGGGTTCAGGATCTCTGGTGAGAGTCCAACCTATTCTGGTGGTGGTGGTGTCGTGTTCACATGGTGAGGGGATTGGATAACCTTTTCCACAGTTGAGTAATGCAGTTTGCCATTTGACCATTATGGTCCATTTGAGAGACTGATTTTTCTGGACTGTTTATTTATTTATAATGTTTAAAGTATTTTTAATATCAATCACTGCAGCACAACACATTTTTATTTTGTTTCTGCATGGGAATGTAGGCAGAATTAGAAACAATTATCAAAGAAATGAATAGAACTTTACTATCTGGAAGAACATTGACTGTGGCCCTTTATTTTTATTTGTTAAAGTATCAGATAAAACAGCTTTATTAAGTTAACCATAAACCAGTAATCATGCTTATACTGTTAACATAAATATTAAATTAACCAAAAAAAAAACAAAGCTCAACCATTACAGCTCAATGAAACCAATAGAATAAACATAACATTGAATAACTGTCCTCTTCACTGAGAGAAGGACTAAGGGCCAGATTCACATATAATTACGTTGCTCCTGGGCAGCGTAACGTATGTGATTTACGTTACACCGCCGCAGGTTAACAGCGTAAGTGCCTGATTCTCAGAACACTTACCTGTAAACTTGCGGCGGTGTATCGTAAATGCACTCGGCACAAGCCCGCCCAATTCAAATGGGGCGGGCACCATTTAAATTAGGCGCGTTCCCGCGCCGAGCGTACTGCGCATGCTCCGTCGGGTAAATTACCCAACGTGCATTGCGCTAAATGACGTCGCACCGACGTCATTTGCTTAGATGTTAACGTAAATGGCGTCCAGCGCCATTCACGGACGTCTTACGCAAACGACGTTGATTTTTAAATTTCGACGCGGGAACGACGGCCATACTTAACATGGCTTAGGATAACTAGGGCTCAGCCCTAATTTTACGCAGCGTAACTCGACGGAAATGACGTACAGTTCGATCGACGGGCCGTTCAGACGTTAGGGGATCGCCGTAAGTATTCATTTGCATATTCTACGCCGGCCGCAATGGCCTCGCCACCTAGCGGCCGGCCTAGAATTGCATCCTTAAGATCCGACAGTGTAATTCAATCACACCTGTCGGATCTTAGGGCTAGCTATGCGTAACTGATTCTATGAATCAGTCGCATTGTTAGGACGGCCCTAACACAGAGATACGACGGCGTATCAGGAGATACGCTGTCGTATCTCTTTTGTGAATCTGGCCTCTAAAACCACATAATATGAGCTGTGAAAAAAAGAGAGCAAGCTTGACAAGCTATAAACTGTTGCTTGTATGTTGATGCAGTTCTCTCTTTTTTATATTGTAGGTCTCCTGAATAATACATAGAAAAAACATTGAACATCAATGAGACTTCAACTGCCAAGTGAGACTTTTTTTACTCTATGGGTGCTACCATAGGAAAAAAATGCTCCAATCAACCACATCCCTATGGGTGGGTAATACACTGCAACTGTTTGCCTCTGCAGGCAGAATTAGAAAAAAAGGTCCCAAAATAAATACAACTACGGTATACATTTACCTGGAATACATTTGACCAAAGCCCTTATTTATTGATTTTAAAAGTATCAGATATCAGACTTTAAAACAAGCTTGTGTGCTGATGACATCTTGTATTCCTTAGTAGCTTAGTATAGCAACTACCTTCACCAGCCCCATGGGGAAAGAATGAGAGGAAATATTATATTGCTTGAGGGCCAATCACACTACAGTATGTGCTGTAAACCATCTGTCACCGCAGGAACACACAGGAAACAATTGTTTCCTATGTGTCCCATTCACACTGCATTGCAGCCTAGCGCTGCAGGGTGCTGTGATAAAATGAAGACATGCTGCATTTTATCGCAACACACTGGCCCGAATCGCACTGCAGTGTCAGGCAGCGGAGTTCAGCATGCTGTTGGACATTGCAGTGAATGAAGTGTACGTTTTATACACTACAAACAAAGCTCATACGAAAAAAAAAGGGAGCAGAGCAGTGCAATGCGATGAATTGTGCACCACACTGCACCCTAGCACAGCCCACATTGTGTATTGGCCTTTAAATCAATCTAAGCCAAACACTTTTTAGGAATCACCATATTATGGTAATTAGTCAAGAGCAAATCAGTGTTTTGGATCAATATTTGATTAGACAAAGATGACCTTATGCACAGATATTATTTTGAAAAAAAAAAGAAACCTTCCCCTTAGTTTCTGCTATAAAACTTTTGCAAATAAACAATATTTCTTCTTATATGTAGGCCAGAATGTATTCTGGTTAATTTATTTGATAAAAAAACAAACACATGTCAATTATTTAGACTGTCGGCAAGTTACAGAGTCTACAAATTATGGAATATTGTTCACACATATATCACACACTTTTTCTATTACAAGGGATGTTTACATTCCTTGTAATAGAAATAAAAGTGATCGGGAAAAAAAAATGTAAAAAAAGTGTAAAAAATAAATAAATAAGTAAGATAAAAAAAAAAATACAATTAAAACGCCCCTGTCCCCGGTAGCTCGCGCTCAGAAGCGAACACACGCGTAAGTCCTGCCCATTTATGTAAACGTCATTCAAACCACACATGTGAGGTGTCGCCGCGTGCGTTAGAGCATGTGCAACAATTCTAGCACCAGACCTCCTCTGTAACTCTAAACTGGTAACCTGTAAAAAATGTAAAGCGTCGCCTATGGAGATTTTTAAGTAACAAAGTTTGGCGCCATTCCATGAGTGTGCACAATTTTCAAGCATGACATGTTGGGTATCTATTTACTCGGCATAACATCATCTTTCATATTTTACAAAAAAATTGGGCAAAATTTACTGTTTTGTTATTTTTTAATTCATGAAACCATTTTTTTTACAAAAAAAAGGTGTTTGAAAAATGATTGCGCAAATACCGTGCAAGATAAAAAGTTGCAATGACCGCCAATTTATTCCCTAGTGTGTCTGCTAAAAAAACATATATAATATTTGGGGGTTCTGAGTAATTTTCTAGCAAAAGAATGATGATTTATACATGTAGGAGAGAATTGCCAGAATAGGCCCGGTATGGAGGTGGGTTTTAAAGCCCTGTATTGAAGAGCCACTTCAGCCCCGGACCATATTGCTGGTCAAAGACCAGGCCACTTTTTGTGATTCGGCACTGCATCGCTTTAACTGACAATTGCGCGGTCGTGCAACGTGGCTCCCAAACAAAATTGGAGTTGTTTTTTTCCCACAAATAGAGCTTTGTTTTGGTGGTATTTGATCACCTCTGCGGTTTTTAGTTTTTGCGCTATAAACAAAAATAGAGCGACAATTTTGAAAAAAAATAATATTTTTTACTTTTTGCTATAATAAATATCCCCCAAAAATATATAAAAAAACGCACCCCTATTGGCTGCTCGGTGAGATGACATATAGCTACGTGATCTCGCCCAGCAGAGCCGACCTGCCGCCGTATAACTGCGGCGGCTGGTCGGCAAGCGGTTAAATTTTTTTTACTTACTCATTAAGAATGATCAACTTATTGGTCTATTTATTTGTAGATATCACAGTAAGGAAACCTAGATGGAACTGTACATACTAAATTAAGGTGTATACAATCCTTTACAATTCTCATCCTCCTACTAAGTATTTTGGGTAGGTATAGGGCCAGATTCACAAAAGAGATACGATGGAGTATCTCAGATACACCATCGTATCTCGGATTTTTACTGGTCCTATCTATGCGCCTGATTCATAGAATCAGATACGCATAGATAGGGCTGAGATCCGACAGTGTCACACTGTGTTACACTGTCGGATCTTTTTTTTGATTTAAAAATGGCGCCGGGGGCGTTCCCGCTGATTTGCACTGAATAATATGTAAATCAGCGAGATACGCGAAATTCACGACCGTACGCGGACCCGACGCGGTGTTCTTACGTCGTTTCCTTAGCGCGGTACCCGTCGTATACTTACCCATGCTAAAAGCAGGGGTAAGTATTGTTAAGTATGGCCGTCGTTCCCGCGTCGATTTTGAAATTCCCTACGTCGTTTGCGTACGCCGATTCACGAACACGCGCGTCGCAAGTCCCGCTCACGTCGCAACCACTGACGTCCTATTGACGTCAGTGGGAGCAATGCACGCCGGGAAATTCCCCGGACGACGCATGCGTATTTAAATCGGCGCGGGAGCGCGCCTGATTTAAATATGACACTCCCCTAGCCGCGGAATTTGAATTCCGCTGGGGGAGTTAGGATCCGCCGTCGCAAGTTTGGAGGTAAGTGTTTTGTGAATTTGACACTTTCCTCACAAACTTGCGAGGGCGGATCTTAATTCACATAGGTTACACGGATCTAAAGATCCGCTAACCTTTGTGAATCTGGCCCATAGTGTTTTTCTATGTGCTGAAACTCTGCTAAAATAATTAGGAGGTTGAGTCTGGGTTTCTTCCTTATTTATTACAGTATATCATAGTGTACATTTATTATGGGTGTATCTGTAATTTGAAAAGGTTACCAGACACATAGACAGATAATATTTTAAACACTTTAAATGTATACCAAAATAGAATGGAGCAACGTGGGAGTTAATTAAACATTTGATTGGTTTGCATAGGTTCTTAAGTTATGTAGAATTCAATGCATAATTTAGATATCCTGACAACACAGGGGTAGGTGGAGATTTCTATATACATACATAAAATAATAGATATTGTAAATGTGGGAAGCACTTGATGGTCATGAGTGTAAAATATTTTCAGATGTTTGGCTACTTCTCCTAATATCCTCTACTGCCCACACCAGGGTTGCACTTGGCCTGACCAGAGTGCTGCTATTTTTAAGGGCTTTGTCATTAATGATGTAATGTAAGGTTTTTTTTTTTTTTGCAAGTTTAAAAACGTTATTAATGGTATGTGAATATTGGTTTATGTTACAGATGTTGACCTCCAGTGATTCTGAAGAAGGAAATTGGTAAATAAACTCCATCATTGATTGTCATATGAGATGACAATATGTCCCCTTCTGTGCTGTGTATAAGTTAGGTCTTATAGGTTGTATAGGTAGGAGTGGAGGTTAAGATCTTCTATTTTTATTTCATGTATAGATATAAGGCATGTCTGACAATTATGAACAGATGTATAATGGAATAGCATGATGAAGATTGTATGTATGTTTTTAACTCAAAGTTAATAGAAATGTATTTATATTATTTTTATGAGGAACCTGTCATTAATGTGGTAAAAATGTGTGTACCAAAAAAGTATTGGAGACATTTTTCTCTTCATTTTTTCATTGGTTGTGTTGGTACTCTAAAACGCTTGCCATTTATTAGGCTTCCTGACTTCTGTCTGGTATGCTCATTGCCTAAGAGGGGCTGCTTATTGCCTAATGCCGCGTACACACGGTCGTTTTTTGTGATGAAAAAAAACAACATTTTTAAAAGCATCATTTAAAATGACCGTGTGTGGGGAAAACGTTGTTTTATGTCTTCTGAAAAACGACAAAAAAAAAAATTCGAACATGCTTCAATTTTTTATGTTGTTTTTCAAAACCTCGTTTTTTGTGTCATAAAAAATGACAGTGTGTAGGCTAAAACGACGTTTAAAACGAAGATTTTAAACCACGCATACTCAGAAGCAAGTTATGACGCAAGCTTGAATGGAACAGAGTGCTGTACGTGCTGAACGTAACCACGCTTTGCTAGAGCATTTTGAAAAAACGATGGTGTGTAGGCAACGTCGGTTTTTAAAATGAAGTTGAAAAAACTTCGTTTTTTTTCATGAGAAAAAACAACGTTTTTTTACAAGACAAAAAACGACCGCGTGTACGCGGCATTAGGTTGCTTATTGGTCCACATTTGGCTGGAAGGCAATGGAAAGTAAAATCTTTGTGGCCTCTTCTTTTAGCCTCTTGACAGCTGATGACATAATTTCTACCTGTCCCTGAAGTAGTGTCATCAAGTCAGGCCCCAGAAGAAATGTCTAAATACGATTTGTAATTTGCCGTGGGCCCCGAAGTAGAGCATAAGGATCCATCAGAGTTATTTGTTGGTTGATCATCGGAGAAGGACCCCGAAAAAGTAGCAATAGACCAAAGATCTGATCAGATAATCAAGAAGAATTTTCACAGTAAGTGCCATAGCAGGTTATCTTTACAAAGATTTTTCTTCTTTTATAGGTCTCCTAAATTATGCACGTAAATACTTTTGGACATCCATGAGACTTCAATTGACAGATGAGACTTTTTTTCCTGTACAGGTGCTACCATAGGACAATCTACTCTGCTCTATCACATTCCAATACACAGTTTTTTAGAGCCTGGTTCAGATTTCTATTGATTTCGTTAGGACTTTCACTTCCAAAATTCAGAATTTCAAATGCTCATGAATTTTTCTAAAATTTGAGACAATCTGCACCTGATCAAACGTTTCAGACATTTACTTATCTCTATTTGCAAAAGCTCTTTGCACTGCTAGAGGCAGTAAAGGTTGGACATTCCTCAATAAAAATATATACAGGCATATCAGTAGGGTGAAAACCTGTTATAATATACAAATGAGCTGCAAGATGATTTATTCTTCTGTGACGTTGTGTAACAATACCAGCAAAAGTGTGTCAATTCCTTTAAAAGGCTGGAATTAGAAATTCCTAAAGCATTTTGTGACAGCTGTACAGTGATCGCAGGTATGGCAATTGTTGACTACAGTGTACAGAATGGGATGGTATGGTGTATAATTTACAATGTGGAATTATCCACAGTTATACACAGTGCATTGTCTGGGGTGTGACATTCTAGCACATAGGGGTTGATTTACTAAAACTGCGGAATGTAAAATCTGGTGCAGCTCTGCATAGAAACGAATCAGCTTTCAGACTTTCTGTCAAAGCCTAATTGAACAAGCTGAAGTTAGAGGCTGATTGGCTGCTATGCACAGCTGCACCAGATTTTGCACTCTACAGGTGTAGTAAATCAACCCCCTAACAATCGATTGTATGCTACATGCAGCGCATTGCCATGTACCTTACAGCACTAGGTACGGAGTAGGGCGGCCAGAGCAGGTATCATACAATGTGCAATCCAGTGCATGGACAGAATATATATTTTATTTGTTTTTTTGTGAAATCATAAAAAGGAAACTTCCACTGGTACTTTGTAAGGCTTCTGAAAGAAAGGACATTGTTTTACAAAAGCCTATTCAGTCACTGACAGATTAATAGAATGTATTCTATTTCCGTTATTTTGGTCCTGTATTTCTTCTCACACTGTCCAAATGGTGATGTGTCTGACCTGAATAAGACACGGAATATGCACTGAATAATTTGGGTATAGTTCATTTGTGTACCTTGGCATCTAGGCAAAGGTAACAATTACATATTTTATTGTGTTCATCTAATCATATGAAGCAGCCCCAGCTAAAACCCAGTTGTGTCACTTTAATTCACAACCAAAAGGAATGACATAGATGGCATTAAAAACAACAAGAGCTTAAGAATGAACACATTGTGTTATCTCAAGTATACAGTACTTACAGTATATTGTAAGTACATTTCCAGCATAAAATAAACTGAAACAACATTAAAATATGATGCACACAATAAAGACACTGAAATAACACAAACTATTCTCTTCTGTTTTAAACAAACTAATATAAGTATGGTTGACACATTACAAGGGACAATGTAATATGCCAATTTGGGTATGCACTAGAAGTATTCCAGCTTGCTAGTACACAGAATTGCAGGGCTAAACAGAAGGCCAATCTAGGCCAGTGGCTGTGGCGTGTTCATGTTTTCATAAATGGTATCTTGGAATGTAATTTTTTAAGATCTAGTACAAATACCGATACTGATTACTGATACTTTTTTTACATCAATATGTAGCACTGATGATGCATGGACTGTGTCAGAAGTTTTTATTTTTATTTTATTTTTTACAATTTTATTTTTTACAATTTTATTTTTTCACAATGCTTTCATTATTTTTCGGGGGGGGGGGGGGGGGGGTGACAGTTTGTATTTTATTTTATTTTTTATAATTTTTTAAAATGTATTTATTTATTTATTGCAATGCTTTCTTTCTTTCTTTTTTTTAATCAGTGTGTTTTTTATTTTATTTTGTATTATTTTTACAATTTAACCCTTACAATATGTATTTATTACAATTATTTTTTTTATTTTTATTATTAGCCCTGTTGGGGGGTGACTTTGGTGATATATCCCTGACATCTCCCTTTTGAGACAGGGAAAGAGACTGAAGACAGTGATTTCCCCAGTCGTTTTCTTTGCAGCCTCAGCTGCACTGAAGGTGAATAGACAGGAGACAGAGGTTCCTGTCCATTCATAAACGGAAGCATCGTAAGCAGAGTTTATAAAGCTCAGTGACAGCTATGAATGGACAGTCAGTGATCAATGACTCTGTGCATTTGGAAAAAGAAGGAGCCAGCTCTTCCCCCAGACAGATCAAGGGGATCAGAGGGGGCAGAGGAGCATGGAGGGGGACCAGGGAGCATGGAGGGGGACCGAGGAGCATGGTGGGGGGGCGAGGAGCATAGAGGGGGACCGGAGCATGAAGGGGGACTGGAGGAGGATATGGGGGACAGTCAGGGGTGATCAGTGAGGCATGGAGGAGGAGTTATAATCGTGATTTTCCTGTATAGATTTCAGTGAAGCAGCTGAAAGCTGTGGGAGCGAGAGGAGGAGAAGCGGCTGTCAGCTGCTTTATTGAAATCTATACAGGGAGATTGGAGATTGTAACTCCTCCCTAGCACCGTACCAAACACCCCTGACTGACCAGGTATTGGATTAAGCGTCAGAGCATTTGCCCGAGTACAAGTACTCGGGCAAATGCACAGAATCGGCACTGATACTGGTATTGGTATCAGAACAACCCTAGATGTAATGTAATCTCAATATCTACAAGTCATAGTTTAAGCCAATTTATGTGTAAGCAAAGGCAAAACTTTTTTTAGTTTTGGACACAATGGTAATATAAATATACACATGCATCTATATATTTCCTCAGGGAGATATGAAGGATTTGATTATGCCTTTTTTCTCTTTATTTCTGTTAACCAACCAACCTCAATTTTATTACATGTTTTATAATCTTTAAATTTGTTTGTTCTCTGTGCTGAGAAAATTTTCCAAACATGGCCTGTTTCCAACCTGCAGTCTCCCATGGAATGCATAGCACCCAACAGTCCCTGATTCCGAGCGATGTCCCTGATTTGGAACAAAGTCCCTCTGTCCATCTTTCCTTCTCATTTATCCCTCATTTTGGTCTGATCTATATAGTTGTAAAAAAAATGTACTTTTTAACTTTCAAAAAGTGTTACCCAGTGCTAAACCTTTTATTCAATTTCTAAATTGCTGCATTTGTACATTTCAAAAGCCTCTATAAAGAAATAGTAGTGGTAAAAAAAAAAAAAAAAGAACTTGTGGGTTTAACCTATCATTTTTTTTCCTTTTTTTACTTTAATCACAGGCTTCATATCTTGTAATAGCAACCGGAGTGGCTAACTAGCCACTTAGTTGCTATTACAAGCAGCGGGAGGGGAAGTCCCCCTCTCCCCCACCTTCCACCGCTGTCTCAAGCTTTCCCATCCCACCAGGAGACCTGAGCTGCCAGAAGGCATGTCCAGAATTGGCTTTTATTTGGTCTTGGCTATGGTAACCCAGAAGCAATGACATAACAGCACATTCAGTTTACCTAGCTGTCATCGACAGCATTTTTGGAAAATGGAAAGTATTAACAAACACTAATTTTGGCGTTTTGAAGTGCAAAGGGGAGATTATTGACCCCAGATCCCTCCATAAAGAGTACCTGTCATGTCCCTATTGCTATATAAAAAGAAAAGCTGCGCTGCAAGTTGAATTAACATAAATGTTCAATTATGTATTAAAGTGCACAAATTCCCAGTGCAAAACTGAAAGGTAAATTAGTGCAAAAGTCCATATATGAAGTATCACAGAGGAATGCAGGAAGTGACAAGAAGTTCTCCGAATAAGTGAAGCTAAATATCCAGGCATAAATCTTGTGAATCAGATGACAAATCCACCACCACTCATGTATCAGCTGCTTACCAGAGCAAGAATAAATTCAAGCATGTACAACATGGGTCAATATGGATCCTGGATAGACTGCCACTCTCTCTCCTGTATCCCCAATCCTCTATGTCAGACCAACTTTCTCCATAGATGTTACCCAAAGGAGAAAAACACTCACATGGTGTGATATCGTTTTAAAATAGTTTAATGTAAAAAGATATTGCACTCACATGAAAAACGGTTAAAAAGTGCGATCGATAATGGTATAGCCGGCCGGCTCTGCTGTCTGCTCGTCCTTCCGGGTAGACAGCGTGGATCGTGGTGACGTCAGCACGTCGCTCCTCCCTACGCCGTTTCGTCACAAGGATGACTTCTGATCCCCTGGAAGAAGTCATCCTTGTGACGAAACGGCGTAGGGAGGAGCGACGTGCTGACGTCACCACGATCCACGCTGTCTACCCGGAAGGACGAGCAGACAGCAGAGCCGGCCGGCTATACGATTATCGATCGCACTTTTTAACCGTTTTTCATGTGAGTGCAATATCTTTTTACATTAAACTATTTTAAAACGATATCACACCATGTGAGTGTTTTTCTCCTTTGGGTAACATCTATGGAGAAAGTTGGTCTGACATAGAGGATTGGTGATACAGGAGAGAGAGTGGCAGTCTATCCAGGATCCATATTGACCCATGTTGTACATGCTTGAATTTATTCTTGCTCTGGTAAGCAGCTGATACATAAGTGGTGGTGGATTTGTCATCTGATTCACAAGATTTATGCCTGGATATTTAGCTTCACTTATTCGGAGAACTTCCTGTCACTTCCTGCATTCCTCTGTGATACTTCATATATGGACTTTTGCACTAATTTACCTTTCAGTTTTGCACTGGGAATTTGTGCACTTTAATACATAATTGAACATTTATGTTAATTCAACTTGCAGCGCAGCTTTTCTTTTTATATTGTATTTGTGTGTGTATCTTACATATAAGTTGCAGCAGCCTTTTTTTATTTTTTATATTTATTATTTTTCTCACATATGTTTATAGTGTCATCACTAATTTACTTATAGACCTGCGCAGTATCTTCCTATTTTGTATATGTCCCTATTGCTGTCACAAGGATGTTTACATTCCTTGTTTGATAGCAATAAAAGTTTACGCCATTTAAAGTCAAACAATAAAAGTGAAATATTCCTTTAAATTTCGTACCTGTAGGTGTCTACATTATGCCTGTAAAGTAGCGCATGTTTCCCGTGTTTATAACAGTCTCCGCGGAATTGTGTGCGTTGTTCCTCGCTGGTGATCATCGCTGGAGAAAGGATCATCACTGGAGATCGAGAATGGATTACAACGCTGGACATCAAGACTAGATTACATCGCTGGAATCATTTTTTTTCCAATAAAGGACTTGTCCCAAGCCGTCTCCTGTCCTTTTTAACATTTTCACACTTTTTTTTTTAATGGTAGGGGTACAATGTACCCCTTACCAATTCACATAGGGGGGGCCGGGATCTGGAGTTCCCCTTAGTTAAAGGGGCTTCCAGATTCTGATTAACCCCCCGCCCGCAGACCCCCACAACCACCGAGCAAGGGTTGTGGGGATGAGGCCCTTGGATATCCCCCCCATGTTGAGGGCATGTGGTGTGGTATGGTTCAGGAGGGGGGCCGCTCTCTCTTCCCCCCCTCTTTTCCTTTGGCCTGCCAGGTTGCGTGCTCGGATAAGGGTCTGGTATGGATTTTTGGGGGGAACCCCACGCCATTTTTTTTTATTTGGATCAACGTTCCCCTTAATATCCATACCAGACCTGAAGGGCCTGGTAATGGAATTTAGGGGGCCCCACACATTTTTTTTTTTTTTTTCAATGATTTTCAATGACTTTGATCTGTATTGCCGGGACCCGACAATTCATTATAGCCGCGAGTAGTTTTAAATTACTTTTTTCCTTTAGAAATGTAATTTTGTGCAAAGACTGTTATAAACACGGGAAACATGCGCTACTGTACAGGCATACTATAGACACCCCACAGGTACGAAATTTAAAAGAATATTTCACTTTTATTGTTTCACTTTAAGCATTATTAAAATCAAAATCACTGCTCCTGAAAAAATGTCTGTTTTTCAAACTTTTTGTTTTGCATTGATACATGTCCCCCAGGACCTGAGTCCCAGACACTTTATATGACAATAACTTGCATATTAACCTTTAAAATTAGCACTTTTGATTTTTCATGTTTGTGTCCCATAGACTTTAATGGTGTTCGTGTGTTTGAACACATTTTTTGCATGTTCTGCTGCGAACCGAACCGGGGGGTGTTTGGCTCATCACTATTGGTATCTATTTACTTGGCATGACATCATCTTTTATCTTTTAGAAAAAGAGGTGGGCCGAACATCCATGTTCTAACCCGAACAGCAAACCCGATTAAAGTCTATGGGAGCCGAACAGGAAAAATCGAATGTTGAAAGCTTATATGCAAGTAATTGGCCATAAAAGGAGTATTGGGGTCTGGGTACTTCCCTGGGGGACATGTATCAATATATGTATTTTTTTTAAACTATTGTTTTTTTCAGGAGTAGTGATTTTAATTATGCTTAAAGTACAACAATATATATAAAAAAAAAGATTGTGCAAATAAACACATAAATAAGAAGGAGAAGGAAGAAGTTATAGTCCTAGATGTTTTACATACTTTACATCTTTTACATGGAAAATAGCCTTTCAGGTTTCCAAACAAACCTGTTTTTGACTTTGGTGTGTTTATACTACTAGGTGCTAATGTATCTTTCAATGTAGTATTTTTCCTAAAAATTACATTGGGTCTTTCTGGAAGTTTAGAACCCAGAATACTGTCACTTTTTAATACCTGCCAAAGTGCCAATGCTTCTTCATAATTTTATTACTCTCCCTTGTTTCTTTTACTTTTGGTGTCAACAGAAGGCTTCTATCCATATCTCGCACCCTAATTCTTGTTTCAAACTATCCTGATCATAACCTTTCTCTTTCTCATAACCTTTCTCTAAAAACTGTTCAGTTAATGTTTCAGCCTGTACAGAGAAAACTTCTAATTTGGAGCAGTTTCTTCCAATGCTTTCATACTGTCCCTTAGGAATAGCTTTTAGCCAACTAGGGTGGTGACAACTTTCCGTTGGGATGTAGCCATTCTGATCAGTAGATTTGAAATGTGTTTTAGTCAGCAGTAAATTCTGCTACTTGTAAATCACTAAATCTAAAAAGGAAATGGAGGATGCACTAAACTCATAAGTAAACCTAACACCCCAGTGATATTTCAATACACCTCTATATGCAGGTGATTATCAGTAAGGGAATTTGAGTTCATGTGAATATTAGGAGCTGTAGTAACAACTAGGAGAGGTGAATATAGCTCAGGGTGTTTGAGTACATGTGGATATTAGGAGCTGTAGTAACAACTATGAGAGGTGAAAATAGCTCAGGGTATTTGA
Organism: Rana temporaria; assembly: GCF_905171775.1. NCBI lineage: Eukaryota > Metazoa > Chordata > Amphibia > Anura > Ranidae > Rana > Rana temporaria. The sequence goes on from NC_053489.1 coordinate 229,426,173, forward strand.
GTACATGTGATAATTAGGAGCTGTAGTAACAGCTATGAGAGGTGAATGTAGCTCAGGGAATCGGAGTACAGGTGTGCCTTTAACATATTCCTTACCAGACAGTCCTATAACACAACAGTATCCTAGATGTTAAGGAGTAGAAGTTATGATAGACAATTGCAATTGTATAGCTGGTATTTGAGCAGCAGGTATTGCTATAGCACTACAAGTAACAGAAATGTAACTTATCTGGTTTGCAGGCTTCAGTATAGGTACTAGGGATCCTGTGGTGAAGGATGTTCATTAGATCAGTCTGTAAAGTAGTCCCCAGCAAGGCTCCACATAGCAGTAGCTGTAGATGGTATTTAAAGTAGTAGTTGAGGCTGGAGCGGTGTTCCGGCATGGGGAGTTAAAGGCATCCATGTCTGTAGCGTAGACTGAGTTACGGCTGACAATAATAGAACAGGGGCTTTATCTCCTTTGAATGCCTTTATAGGCAGGAGATCAGGTGCAATGTATCGCACTGAATTGAAACTAAGCGGCGTGTGCGACGCACTTACGCGTTCCACGCTGGAACGAATCACGGTGCCAGCCATGACGTCTTCGCTCATACGCCGTATGCGCTCCAGCATGGAACGCAATACGGTGCTGAAAACGCCTATTTCACAGAGGAGAGGTGGCGCAATGGCGCCTGTTACAATACCCCACAAATTCATGTAGAGACTCTACATCGCCCCCCCCCCACACATAGGAAAAAGGCATCATCATTGTAGTGTTTCCAAAACAGGAGGCTAAACTTGGGGCGAATTTGGCCCCCATTGCAATGCCAGTAGATTGTAAATAAAATACTCCTCCAAAGTAAAAATAATTATGTTCCATAGCAAATTCTAATAATCACAGAATATAATCCTTCAGAGATTTCTTTAACGTCTGATCTTTATTCAGAAAAAATCTAACTGCCATATATCCGATTTGATGTGGGATAATGGTATATAGAGAAGAGACGTCTGCCGTAACAACCAAGAAATCTCTCTCTATATTCAGCACTGATACTTTTTTTCTATTCAGCACTGATACTTCATTAATTATTTGATTGGAATCTTTAAAAAAAGCCAGGGTCTTACTTACTTGGGGTTGCAAAAAAAAGTCAATAAACTTTCCTACTCGGGAGGTTATTGAGTCGATCCCACTAGCAATGGGTCTCCTTGGAGATTTTTGATAATTTTAAGCACTTTTGGCAAATAATAAATAATCAGTATTTTTGGAGCTAAAGGAATTAAAAAATCTTTTTGATTTATCAAACCTTTCCTAAAACCTTCCAATATCAAGTTACTTAAAAGTCGCTTGTAATAGTTACTTGTTTTTTTTTTTTGAGAATTTTGTATGTATTTTCATCTGACAATAGGGTTTTCATTTCTTCCAAATAATCCTGTTTCCTTAACAACACCGTCCCCCCCAACCTTGTCAGCTGACCGGAAAATTAATTCTTTTTTTTTTCAAATACTTTATTTCTAACGCCAAGGGCGAGTCCACGTTCTCATAACAATCATATATAAACAATAACATAACAGATATGATCACTAATCATTAATCACAAGATAATAATCACATCCTTCATAGCAACCTCCATACACCCCTGAGGAGGACGCCATGTTGATATTACAGCGAGCCGGGGGACCACCCCCATTCGCTTTATCTGGAATCACCCTATCCATTTTCCATTTTCTAAATTATGAAAAAAAAAAAAAAAAAGACATTTTTATGCTTAACTTCCTGACATATTTCTGGACATCAATAAAAGTGGAATTTATTTAACCTCCATGGCGGTATGATTCTGTCTGGAATTACGTACCAAAAGCGGTACATTTATTTTGCAAGGAAATTGGCGTTTTATACTGTAGGCCTGTAATTTTTAGAAATAACTCACTTAAATCTGACCAAGCAAGAGTCTTGTAGGCATCCCGGGTATGATTTTTTTTTTTAAAACAAAATTATAAATTATAATATAATAAATAATTATAAATAATTCTAACAAATAATAATATAATTATAATAAAAATTATTCAATAATGTAATCAACTCAAAATCACTGAAATTTGCAGTTGCAGAATTGTCGCTGTCATTATTTTATTTTTTTTATGACGAATTTCCCCGCAAATCGCTATCGCACATTTCTGCAAGTGATTATAATTTATTATCGCTGTTTTCTAGCTGATCTAAAACCATTTTTGACATAAAGGGACACTTTTGGACAATCTACAGTTTTTAGGCAGAAATGAATTTTTTTATTATATAAAAGTACATGCAGGGCACTGGGCAGACCACTAGGGACAAGGGGGGTGTGTATTTTTTACATACAGTACTGTAATCTATAAGATTACAGTATACTGTATGTAATGTGTTTGTTTACTTTTTTGAATTTGGCGCCGTTCTCCATCCCCGTGCGTCGTAACGTCGCAGGGAACGGAGATCGGCGTCACACGGGGACTGTGAATCGAGCGAGGAGGTCCCGCTCGCTCACACAGCGGGTGGCATCGCTGGATCCAGGGACAAGGTGAGTAAACCAAGCCTGTGGATCCAGCGAAAGGTAAACCCGTCCAGCCCGAGCGTGACTCGGGTTTACCGATCCTAACATGTAAAACCAACCCCGAGTCACGCTCGGGTTTACCGTCAGGGGGGTTAAAGGTTTTTGCGGAACAAATTTTGAAACTTTATTTAGTGTGATCTTTTGAGCTTTAGTAAAGACCATTCCACTCAAGTTAAAAATGCCTTCAAAAATGCTTTCCTCCCCTGCATCCTCTCCCTTTTTTGCTTGTCCTTTCCCTAAATAAATATCAGTTTTTGCTCTTAAGGGGACTATTTCATGTGATCCGTTTGGGCGTCTGATATTCTCTTGGTATGGTCTATAGTCCCATTCTCTATAGGGCACATCTTCAGTTTACTGAATAATTATGAAATGAATCATACAGGTTTTCAGTCTGAATATCATACCTATAAAGGGCTCTTGGAGAATTTTTATAATCATTATATTGGCCACCTCGATTAGATTTACCCTATACATACTTATCATAATTCCCAGTATAATCCAATTGGGACTATCTTCCTTGTTGATATTGATTTGAATAATCATGGTTATCATAAGATGGTTTGAATGGTTTGATTCCTCTATTTTGATTATATTGTTAAGGTCTTCCCCAATTGCTATTATGAGTCCTAGATTGGGGGTAAGTATATTGGTTTCTGGGGGAAGTGTAGGGTTTATTCTTATTATGAGTCCCTCTTCCTTTCTGTTTTTGAGGTGTATAACCTCACTTCCCTCATGGAACCCGAATCTTTGTTCCTAGGGGTGTGTGGATTGGGGTTGGTTTCAAGTAATGGACCAGCTCCTTCATGGCTATCCATATTTTCGTCCCCCCTCTCCTCTGTATTTGAAATCATAGTAACTTTTCGACATGTGCATTCGATTTCGTCCGAATGCATTTTCGCCTGAATTTTAGGTATTTTCGTTATCGTTTTAACAAACGATAACGAAAGCGCAGAAAACGAAAACCGAAAGATTAGACATAAACAAATGCTTTATTTCCATTTTCGTCAGGGTCGAGTGTGCCTAACCTTAACTCTATTAGTCCAATATTATTCTACATAAAGAGAAAAGATTCGACATAGAGAGAACCGATTCGACATTATAGAGACATGAAGAAGAGTCGACATAGAGAGAAAAGATTCGACATAGAGAGAAAAGATTCAACATAGAGAGAAAAGATTCGACATTATAGAGACATGAAGAAGAGTCGACATAGAGAGAAAAGATTTGACATTATAGAGACATTAAGAAGAGTCGACATAGAGAGAAAAGATTTGACATAGAGAGAAAAGATTCGACATAGAGAGAAAAGATTCGATATTATAGAGACAAGAAGAAGAGTCGACATAGAGAGAAAAGATTTGACATAGAGAGAAAAGATTCGACATAGAGAGAAAAGATTCGACATTATAGAGACATGAAGATTAGACGAAGTAGCTAAAAACATACAATCACAGCGAGCGAACATTTATGGTCAAATGCTCGGCCCATAGGCTATAGAACAGGGATATGCAATTAGCGGACCTCCAGCTGTTGCCAAACTACAAGTCCCATGAGGCTTAGCGAGACTCTGACAGCATCTAGCATGACACCCAGAGGCAGAGGCATGATGGGACTTGTAGTTTGGCAACAGCTGGAGGTCCGCTAATTGCATATCCCTGCTATAGAAGAATTCTAATGTTGGTTGACTAGTAATAATAAATAATAAATATAATTATTATTACTCATACAACATTAGAATTCTTCTATAGCTTGTAGGCGGAACATTCGACCAGAAATGTAGGATTGCAGCATCGTACAGTTTCGCTAATCCGTCGAATCTTCTTCTTTTTTTTTCAGATTCCGTTGAATCTTCTTAGAACATTCGACAGACACCGTAAGCCTTAAATGACAGATTCGACCCTAATTCATTTGGATTTTCGGATGAATGCATTTTTTAACGAAAAACTAAATAGATAAAAACGAATTTCGGGAGTAACTAAATAAATTTATTTTTCGGACAAAAACCAAAATTATGAAACAAAATATGTGCACATGTCTAGTATCTTTGTGTAATTCCTGCCATTTGAAGACACTTTGAGACTTCTAGTCCTCCACGTCTCTTCTGTATTTCTTTCTTTATTTATGTCTGTCTTTAAGTTCCTTGGTATATACCTGGTATAGACTATCTTTGTTAAAGGGAAGGAGTTTATCTTTGATATCACAGATCTCTTGTTGTAATTTTAAAGCCTTACCTTATTTCTTGTAAACTAAAAAATCCCAAAAAACAATACCTACTTTATTAAAATATAAAAAACATTCCTTGAGATCTTCCTCCAGAGTTATTAACAATATGGATATTAAGATGGTTTGTTTTGGTTGAAATTCAGTGATTAATAGGAATGTGTATTTATTTATTATGTAGTAATCAGAGTTGCCATGCAATCTCCTGGGTAGTGGGATCGGCTGATATATACATGAGAAGATATTATATATATATATTTAGAAATTGATATTAGTTATGGAAAATGTTTTTGGCTGTACTTTTTCTTAAATTTAAGTACACCTAAATTTTTATACCTAATGACATATTTGATATATTTTTTAAGATATATATATATATATATACACACTGCTCAAAAAAATTCAAGGAACACTTTTGAATAAGAACTCCTGGGATATTGATCTGGTCAGTTAAGTAGCAGAGGGGGAGGGGTGTATACAGGGGGGGGTTGTTAACCGCTTGCAGTTATACGGCGGCAGGTCGGCTCTGCTGGACAAGATCACGTAGCTCTACGTCATCTCGCCGAGCAGCCAATAGGGGCACACACGCGCCACCGGAGGCGCGCACGCGCACCCCCAGCTTGCCCCTGACGCTCTTGCCCGGCTGGCGCGATCACCGCCGGGCACCCGCGATCACTCGTTACAGAGCGAGAACCGGGAGCTGTGTGTGTAAACACACAGCTCCCGGTCCTGTCAGGGGGAGAAATGCCTGATTGTCTGTTCATACAATGTATGAACAGCGATCAGTCATTTCCCCTAGTCAGTCCACCCCCCCTTCAGTTAGAACACACCCAGGGAGCATACTTAACCCCTTCCTCGCCCCCTAGTGTTAACCCCTTTCCTGCCAGTGGCATTTTAATAGTAATCAATGCATTTTTATAGCACTGATCGCTATAAAAATGCCAATGGTCCCAAAAATGTGTCAAAAGTGTCCGAAGTATCCGCCATAATGTCGCAGTACTGATAAAAATCGCTGATCGCCGCCACTACTAGTACAAAAAAGATATTAATAAAAATGCCATAAAACTATCCCCTATTTTGTAAACGCTATAACTTTTGCGCAAACCAATCAATAAACGCTTATTGTGATTTTTTTTTATGAAAAATATGTAGAAGAATACATATCGGCCTAAACTGAGGAAAACATTTATTTTTTTATATATTTTTGGGGGATATTTATTATAGCAAAAAGTATAAATTGTTTTTAAAATTGTCGCTCTATTTTTGTTTTTAGCGCAAAAACTAAAAACTGCAGAGGTAATCAAATACCACTAAAAGAAAGCTCTATTTGTGGGGAAAAAAAGGACGCCAATTTTGTTTGGGAGCCACGTTGCACGACCGCGCAATTGTCAGTTAAAGCGACGCAGTGCCGAATCGCAAAAAGTGGCCTGGTCTTTGACCAGCAATATGGTCCGGGGCTTAAGTGGTTAATCAGTTTCAGCTGCTTTGCTGTTAATTGAAATTAACAACAGGTGCACTAGATGGGCAACAATGAGATGACCTCCAAAACAGAAATGTTTTTTTTCAGGTGTATGTGTCTGACATTTTTTTTCCCTACTCATCTTTTCTGACTGTTTTTCTCAAATTTTGCATTTGGCTAGGGTCAGTGGACCAAATCCACAAAGACCCGGCGTAACGGCGAAATTCTAATTTAAGTTACACTGCCTTAAAATTTCTACCTAAGTGCCCGATCCACAAAGCACTTACCTAGAAATTTCTGGCCATGTAACTTAAATTCCGGCGGCGCAAGGCGTTCCTCATTTCATGGGGCGATTCCCATTTAAAAGCGGCGGATGCGGTACTGCATCCTAAGATCTGGCAGTGTAATTCAATTACACATGCCGGATCTTCTCCCTAACTATGGAAAACTGATTCTGTGGATCAGTTCCATAGTTTGGACCAGGGATACGACGGAGTAACAGCAGTTACTCCGTCGTATCTCTTTTGAGGATTTGGCCCAGTGTCACTACTGGTAGCACAAGGCGAAACTTGGACCCTTTAAAGGTTGCACAGGCAGTTCAACTCATCCAGGATGGCACATCAATAAGTGCCATTGCCAGAAGGGTGCTGTGTCTCCCAGCACAGTCTCAAGAGCATGGAGCTCAGCACAGACCCCCCCCCCCCCAATAAGAGAGCATGCGATTGGCTCTCTTCTACTCACATCTGTCAGATGTGAGTGAGGAAAAGCCGTTCAATGGCTCTTCCTGTTTACATTGTGATCAGCGGTGATTGGACAGCTGATCACGTGGTAAAGAGCCTCTTTACTGAGATCGGTGTTGCAGTGTGTCAGACTAACACACCACACCACCGATCGACTCGATGCACGCCCCCATGGGGTTATTCTGCTGGACGTCATATAACGTCCAGTCTGGATAAGTGAACCACCACCCGGCCGTCATTTTGTTATAGGCCAGGTCGGAAGTGGTTAATAATTTATATATGGTAACACATAATAAGGTATCCTGAAGGAATTGCCCCCATTTTAACAGAGGGGGGCTGCTCCTTCAAATTAATAATAATAATAACAAAACAACCAACATTTTGTTATGAGATACTAGATGTTGGAGTTCTTGGGTGAACAGTTTTTATATAGTTTATGATTTTTTTTTTGCAAATTTTTATTTAATTTTGCAATATTAAACATTGTGTAATTCGTGAGGAATAGCAGATATATGCACTTCCGGTGCATAAATCGTGTGGTGTCTGACGTCCAAGAGACATCTCCGTTCCCAGTCAATGCTTGTTACAGGGAAAGATGTCGATAACCAGCTGGCAGCCGGATAGCATGTATATCTGTGTACTGCTTTGTATTTTCATTATTGAGCTGAGGAGATTTTGGAAATAAAATACCATAATTTTCCGCACTATCGAGTCCTTTTCTTTCTTCTTAAACAGTGAATATCACTGGATGTATTTCGAGCCGAAAATTTAAAAAGGAAAAATTAAAAAGCTGATTAAAAGGTTATAAAACCATTGAACCGTCCCAGTGGCCATACATGAAAAAAAAGGCCTCTGATTCTTTTGGAAGTGCACACAGTTGATAATCACAGCTGTTTGTGGATATCAGACGAGTTTTATCCCTATAACTTGGGATACATTGTGTTCTGGTCTTTTTTCTTATTATTACCGTTTGGACATCAAGTCACTGCAACATCATCTTTTAGGAACCCCAGGGGGCTGCATCAGAAGTCACCTTATCTTTACATTTATTTTTTCTTTCCACATTCATCACGCTTTTGTTGGGGCTTTAATTATATGAATTATAAATATTTTTTTTAAAGTAGATTTTTTAGGATAACTCTTGAGACCATTATTGATTTTCACTCACTATTCATTTATTCACATATTGTGTGGGTATTGTCTACTTTATTGATGTGTTTATGTGCGCAATCTTTTTTTTCTATATAAGCTTGGGAATTGAGTATTTAATTATTTTAGATAGCTGCATTTTAATCTTTTCACTTAAGAATCTTAACATATTTTTGTATACATTTTTGTATAAATACATATGTATACATAATTTTGTAACTTGATCACATTTTCAATTTTTTTAGGGTGCAGAATAATTAAACTATACATAAAGTACAACAAAAAAAATGAAAAATTCCTTATAATATAGTGCTTGGGGGGTCTTCTTAATGTGCCTGCAAAGGGGTGCATTTGTAGCATGCATAAAACATCGCATTTCAAATGACTTGCGGTTACAATTGCCGGCACCCAGTTATTTAAAAAATAACAAAAAAAAGTGTGGGGTCCCCCTCCAGTCCATGTATTTTGGACTGGAGGGGGACTGGTATGGATTTGGAGGGGAACCCCACGCCAAACTCCCCCCCAAAATCCATACCAAACTCGAGGCATCATCTCAGTATAACCATCACAAGTTAAGTGGATATTATAATACAGTATATATTATGTTTAAAGCGGAGGTTCACCGGTAAAATGCTGTTTTTACCCTTAGATGGATGCTCATTTAGTCTAGGGGAATCGGCTAGTTGTTTTAAAATCCGAGCATTACTTACCGTTGTAGAGGGCGATCTTCTCCGCCACTTCCGGGTATGGGCTGCGGGACTGGGTGTTCCTTCTTGATTGACAGTCTTCCGACAGGTCTTCCGAAAGGCTTCCGACGGTCGCATCCATCGCGTCATGATTTTCCGAAAGTAGCCGAACGTCGGTGCGCAGGCGCAGTATAGAGCCGCACCGACGTTCGGCTTCTTTCGGCTACTCGTGGCGAGATGTATGCGACCGTCGGAAGCCTTTCGGAAGCCTGTTGTAAGACTGTCAATCAAGAAGGAACGCCCAGTGCCGAAGACCCATACCCGGAAGTGGCGGAGAAGATCGCCCTCTACAACGGTAAGTAATGCTCGGATTTTAAAACAACTAGCCGATTCCCCTAGACTAAATGAGCATCCATCTAAGGGTAAAAACAGCATTTATGGGTGAACTCCCACTTTAATGCTGTAATAGTCAGCTTTTAGAAGCATAACTGCTTTTACGTAATTATATTACTGTGTCAAAAAATTAAAACCTTTTTTAAATGAAAAATTATTATACTTTTTGTACATGTGACACCTTAAAACTAGAATTGGTTATATGGTATTGAGTTGTCTACCAGTTAAGATCTGAGCTAAAAAAAAGATGCGAGCCCGGATTCACAAAGCACTTACGCCGAGGTATCTCTAGATACGCCGTGTAAGTGTAAATATGCGCCGTCGTATCTATGCACAGTGCCCATAAACTGAGATACGCCTGAAAATAGGCTTCATCCGACCGACGTAACTTTCCTACGCCGGTGTATCGTGGGCGCATAGTTACGCTGGCCGCAAGTGGCGCTCCCATTGATTTCCATATGGAAATGAGGGAGATACGTCAATGCACGAACGTACTTGCGCCCCGGCACATAATATACACAGTTTGCGTAAGTCGTACGTCCCGCGTACAGTTATTCCCCATATATGAGGCGCAACTCATGCTAAGGTATGGACCAGGGAACACAGCCGTCGTATTTTACGTAGTTTATGTAGTACGTGAATAGGGCTGGGCGTAGGTTACATTTGTTCACATTGTAGGCAGTGATCCGTCGTATCTTAGGGAGTAGTTCCGATGTGATTCTGAGCATGCGCACTGGGATATGTCCACGAGACGGCGCATGCGCCGTTCATTTTAAGTACTTGTATGGCACTCGGCCCGTCATTTGCATGGGGTCACGCCTCATTAGCATGGCTCACGCCCACTTCCACCTACGCCGGCTTACGCAGAGGGAACCCAGCGCTGTTTGGGAGACAAGTGCTTTGTGAATTCGGTGCTTGCCTCTCTGCGCTACGTCGGCATATCGTATATTAGATACGCTACGCCGGCATTAATATGCGCCAATGTATGTGAATCCGGGCCGCTATGTCCACATTAGAATTCAGGATGTGAAACCCTATAAAGCTCAGGCAAGGATCCCGCCAAAATAGAATATGACTATTAACTTCGGCATGCCTAATTTGGACACAGCTATCAGGTTGGCTTCAGGAGTACACCAGTTGTAAATACGAGTAAGTCTGCAAAGATAAGTAAAATACATTGATGTCTGGCAGGGTCAGGCCTCCTAAATCCCTAGGATGTTTCTGAGTGGACCAGTTCAGTGTTCCTCTGTTGGAGTCCACGATAAATGGTTCGAGCAGAGAATCTAATCTAACATTTTAAAGTATTTCAAGGTGAAATTGATCAGAGTAAGGAGTTTGGGGAGAAGGATAATTATAACAAGGTTAATACTTCCCATGAATCCATTCAGGAGTTTAGACTAGTAGTAAACTAGGGATCAACATATAAATGGATATAATTCTGAGATTCCCTGGAAATATCTATAGCAAGACATCTAATTATACTAGTCCTGCATAATGTACGTAAGGTCTGGTTACTTGTAACAGGGAAGTAATAAATAGACAAAATTAACAATGGTCAGAACTGAGTAACTACTCAGGTTATCAATAGCCATATTAAGACAAAATTAGTCCGCAAAAGATAAGATCATATGAACGGTGTACAATTAGCATTTTCAAATGTGCTGCCACCTGTAAATCCTTAATATCAGGGTGTTTTTCTGAGTAAAGAAACCATAGGTTTCACTGTACTGGCATACGGGGGGGGGGATGGGGGGTGGGGACATTTCTGTATAGTGCTCCTGGTGAGAAAAAATAATTGAGGGCCAAACCCCAAGATATGTAACATTTTCCCCACAAGCATAGCCCCATTCCACCAAAAAAAATGCATTTCTTGGCTCGTCGTACAAATGCCACCTTCAACAAAGTGGTTTTGAGACATCTGTTCATGAGCCGCATGAACAAGCCACCCCTTTCTCTGTCCCGTTTTAGATTTGTAAGATGAAGCTTCCTGGACGTGAAAGCAAAACTGCTGTGGTGGTTGGATGCATCACAGATGATGTCCGAATTCAAGATATCCTCAAACTCAAGGTGTGCGCGCTTAAAGTGTCTTCTGGAGCACGCAGAAGAATTCTTAAAACTGGTGGACAAATTTTGACATTTGACCAGTTGGCTCTTGCTGCCCCCAAAGGCCAGAACACTGTTCTGCTTTCAGGTCCTCGCAAGGGACGGGAGGTGTACAGACACTTTGGAAAGGCACCTGGTACTCCACATAGTCACACCAAGCCCTATGTCTGTTCTAAGGGCAGAAAGTTTGAGCGTGCTAGAGGTCGTAGAGCAAGCAGAGGATACAAGAACTAAACACTGTCTGTGCTTTGTACTCATTAAAGATGTTAAATCTTCAAAAAAAATGCATTTCTTGCATACAGACTTACCACAATCATAATAACTTTTTTGTTATATTGAAGGTTTTAGACTGCAAGAAAATCATACACCATTTTTATGAATATGTTTCTTTAACATTGAGCTGTTTTAGTAACAGAAATTATTGTTTACATTCTGAGAAGTACCATTTAGGCATTTTACAGTAAATGGCTTTGTTGATTAACACAAAAATCACAAAAACATTTATTGACGTTGGCAGGAAGCTTAAAACTTTAATTAGTTGTGTTTTCCTTCTCAGTTATGATTTGTAATTTTATAAAAATTTTGGAAAACACAGAAATGCTAATTTTGAAGTGAAATGAAGTTTGACAAACTTTCAAGCTCATACTTATTTCTGAGTATCAGGAGGTCATCAGGAGAGGGATTAACCATGTTACAGCATTCAGACAGCAGGTCTAAAGGAGTATGAGAAACAAAAAAAACATTAGGCAGATAAAAATTGAATGATCCACAAGAGGTCACAGGGAGCAGCTGTTCATACCATTGAAGGAAATGAAGATTGCACGTAACCGTAAAGTACCTAGCTGGGCGAACCCTCAACACATCGCAAATGCATGTTCTTCCACAAATGATCAGTTTGGACATTACTTCTATTAGATTCAATTTAGATCAGTGTTTGTATATTTCAGAATAATAGCAGACTAATATGTACAGTACACTTACACTTGATGTCCAAACAAGAAACGCTTGAATACTGTAATGTAGGGGTGTGTTCTTTCAAAGCTTTGCTGTGGAAGTATTTTGCTGTTTTTCATGCACTGACCTTATGGACTTTCTATATTAAATTATCTCTGATGAGTTTGTCAATAGTGGGTGGACTAGTCTCTAACAAAACAGCTGAGCACTGATCTGTAAGGGTATTTTGCCCCTCAGGACAGAGGTCTTTGTCCAGTAAAAAGTTTGTTTGCCTGTTAAAAAGCCCCAGGGCTAGATCATGGGCCTACAGGACTTAGCCCTCTTGCAGGCTGTACAACTGGAAACTATTTGCCGGAAGTAAACATCCTATGTTGCAGCATAGAACTTACATAAGTTAACACAAGAGTCTCTTATTTTGTGGCTGAATTGCTCCAGTGAAAGTTGTGTGCTCCTGGAGGTTAAGACCCACCCAATAACTGTAAGCAAGTGAAGCCATAAAGGAGCCTTGTATTGAACATTTAAAACACATTAAAAGACTGGGCCTGCATTATTGAAAGCGTCAAGTAAGTGTAACTGCATGGGGACATGATAATCTTAAGAGGCAGTCCCACTTGCAAGGCCCTTCTAATCGGAGGCACTGTAAAAATGAACTAAAATGAATGAGTGCTAGGTATCAAATCTTACCATCAATCGCCAAACCACATCAAAATATAAATACAAATAAATCAAACAAACCAAAAGTGACAACCAAAAAAATAATGTGAAATAAATTGATTAGATTTTGATTTGAACTTGATTTTCCAAAACTATAAATGTCCAAAAGTGTCCATGAATCAATAAATCCAATTTGATGTGATACCAGGGATGTGACTGGAAACTCTATACAGTATGTGCTCATCATACTCCATGCAAGTGAAAGTGCTCTCCATAATAGTGCTTGCTTCCACTCCCTCCCCTTATGCCTATGAACTCACCAAACTTTTAGAACCAACCTTTAAATAGGTCTAATAGCACAGGTATTACAATTCCAGATCCTGGGTATCCAACCATGTGTAAAGTGAAGCTACAGCGCTAATTAAATTAATAATTCAAAGGCCACCTAATAAAAAGCAAATAATACAGCTGCTATCCAAGTGATTACCAAACAATAAAACAGTGAAAATATATATATATAAAGGATGCGCTAATATTAACCAATAGGTGAAAACTTACAAATCAGGGAGAACAATCTCCAATTACTGTGAACGAATGTGGTAAGTATAAAAATCATGAAACAAGTCCTTGACCATGTGCACAGTGATTAATCAAAAAGGATTCCAGTCAGGAAAAACATACACTTCCTTCCTTCACTCCCTTCCTTCAATATGTGCCGATCCCAGCACTTAACCGCTGCGGTCCGGTAACCGATGCTCACAAATAAACATACATAGGGAAGTCGCGTGCCTGTGACGTAACGCGTAGGGAGGAGCCTATGATCGAATCCGAGTCTGTCGGATCGATCTGAGGAGACAGCATTCTGAGCGGCGTCTTATGCTTTTACCAAGCGGGGATTCGTGAGTGCATCTGTAGTTACACAGGATCGAATTATCCATTTGTGCTTGATGTTTGTGCAATGAGGTTTTTTTCTCTCTCCTTCCCTATGTATGTTTATTTGTGAGCATCGGCTTACCGGACCGCATCGGTTAAGTGCTGGGATCGGCACATATTGAAGGAAGGGAGTGAAGGAAGGAAGTGTGTGTTTTTCCTGACTGGAATCCTTTTTGATTAATCACTGTGCACATGGTCAAGGACTTGTTTCATGTTTTATATACTTACCACATTCGTTCACAGTAATTCGAGATTTTCCTAGCTTGTGACGGAAAATATTGATTATATGAAGACAGGAGGCGAGTATCTTATGCATTATCTTTCTTTAATAATGCCCATAGCAGAAATACAGTAAACATTTATTGTAACTTAAAAGAAAAAATTCAAAGAACTACCCTTCCCAGCAGTCCCTGGGCCAGCGTAGCCCCTCCCAGACCGTAATCTATATAAGGGACTGTCTGAGGTAACCTATTCCTCTTTCTTCATGCGAATTAGTGTAAACAGGAACCGAAAGTCCAATTAGACATCTCCGCGGCTGCCGGGAACCTTCCGACCGGAACACAACATCTGAATCTGGAGGAAACGAAAGGACAAGGCCAACACGGACCAACTTCATCCGGACCAACTTCATCCCAACGGGGACTATAGGAAAACCAAAACCATTCGGAGCCGACCGGTCAGTCGTCTTCAGGAACATGGACCAACGGATTCAGTCAACGGCATCCCGCCTCCGGATCTGGAACGTTCATCTGCGGTGAACTAAACCCATGGATCGAAACGGAACAGCAATCCCGACGGGGTTAGTGAAAACGAACTCCCGGGGCGTACCAGCCTCCGACTTGCAGGGTGTGTGGTTCAACAGTCTAGAACGAGAGAGAGACAACCTCGTGACAGGGTTGGGTCGGGAGGGAAGATACTCGCCTCCTGTCTTCATATAATCAATATTTTCCGTCACAAGCTAGGAAAATCTCGAATTATACCTCAGACAGGAGGCTCATATCTTATGCAAGTTCAAAGCTATAACAATGCATATATAGATGATCACAAATGAAACAACTACAAAATTGATATAGATATGTGTTCCTCCGATCCAAGCAAAATTGGCGGAAAGCAATCGTGGTTACCAGTCCGCCGCTAGCCGTAAATCCTATAGGGAGCCGCCCGGGGTGATGACCTAGGAGCCACCGCTCCTCTGGAGGGGTGGGCGCCCAACGGGGTTACGTAAGATCCTGCCATTTCCATGATTGATCGTACCCCTCTGGCTAGCGTAGTTGAGGAAACCGGAAACTGAGGTTTAGCGTAGGAATGAGGAGTAGGAAGAGATGCGAAGATCGCAGTGGGACCGTGAAGGACTAAGAAATCCGTAGACAACGGAGTACGATGTGCGGGGAAGAACGGGTAGAAAAAAACGATGAAGTCCCGCCGCTGTCCTACGCACGACGGAAAAACCCTGACTCTCCGAGGCGGGATCCGACGCCTGGAATGGCCAACGTCGTGACACCCGATATGCGTCTGACGGAATCAGACACGAGGGGGCAGTAGCTCAAATGACAATAACCTCCGACAGAGTGAGATTGTCCCCCCAGTCCTGGCGCGTGGTCAGGACCACTGATCACCTCCCAAGAGCGTTGATACCCTGGGTGTGATGGGCGTTGAAACTTAAACGCTTACTAAGTCGGTACACCATGGGTGTTATCCCACCGGTAGTAAGTCTACAAGGGAGCAGTAGTCCGAGTTCGCAGCGCGGAAGGCGCAGGGGAGCTATAGGACCTCCCGGACTCAAACGAGTCCACCAGGTAGTTGGTCATCTCAGACGAACGCCTTCATGAGGTTAACTTGTCGTTGATCACCACCTAACCCAGAGTCCTCCGGATGATCGAAATGTATATCTAGTCCCAAGGTCTAGATCAAGGCAAGTGGAACCCCCGTTATAAAAGAAAAGGTCGCTGTCCGTGACCGACACCCCGAAAACCCAACCATGCGAAGAGAAGTAGGACGTGCGTCGTGAATAGAGGGTGCAGATCCCCGTACAGACTGGGGAGAGAAAGGATCCCATAAGGGAGCAAGGGCCAGGAACACTGACCGGTGCAGTCGTCAGTCGATGGAATTGGGCGGGTAACGAGAATTCCAATCTAACACCATAGCGGAAGTGCCTGGGGTACATTTCGCAGCTGGAACGATGTCGCGTTCCAGGCAGAAATGTCAGAGATCTTGCTAGATCCGTTAGTATTTTGGGTCAAGGACCCCCCAAGCGAAGGTCGTACTGGACCGCGGATATGGTGTCCATACGCAAGAACACACCGTAGGTGGACGTGTGTGGCATTAGAGTCCTGATGGCAAGACGGTCGTCAGGATTTCCACGTGTGAACGTGCAGCAGAGACTCCGCTGTGGGCCACGCCCCTCCTGTGGACGAGGGACCGCATCGAGTACCCCAACCGAGGTGGTTGGCAACCTATTCCAAGATGAATCCGTCGTGGAGTTGCAGGTGGACCTGCCGTGCCGTCTGTCGACCTGACGTAGCCACCACCGTAGTTCAATTATGGCTTCCGTGTCCAGAATGACGACGTCTGCACAGTGAAGCCCCTGGCAAAGACGTAGGGACTGAGACTCTGAAGGTCTCGATAGTGAAAAGAAGCTGGACAAATGGCCTGGATTAACGCCGGAAACAGGCCGACCAGGGGAGCCAGTCCGCGTAAGGATACCCGTCGTTAGCCCAGCACGATACTGACCTCGTGCAGATGGCGGCCAAGTGGTCATGGGTAGCCGAAGGATCACTAGGTTGGTGTCCACCAAGAACCCTAAAACTCTACCTCCTGAGATGGGGAGAGGATAGATTCCCCGTGATCTATGGGGAACTTTCCCGGAGGCGTGTTCGTTCGCCAGGCGAGGGGTACGAGCCATTAAGAGTAGGTCGTCCAAGTAGATAATCAACCTCACCCTTTGTGTCGCAGAATGTCGTCACTGTATACAGTAATTACGAGAGATTTCTCAAGTTACTACCGGGCGATAACCGCCCTCCTTTCCTGACCAGGAAGACGTTGTTGGGGAAACCCGGGGAGAGCGGGTCCGTCTCCACTATCGTTTGGGTGAACCAGAGGCCCTGCAATTCGTTGTCTATTAGGGCGGTGTTCAGGTCTGAAGACCGAGGAAACAGGGACTAGGTCCATCTCCGGTCCTATAATCCTGATAGACCGGCACTGTACCGTGTTAGACTTTGATGACGTTTGGGCTCATCCGGGATGGAATAGAGCCCTACCGTCTTGGAATATCTTAATCAGCGTGATCCCGACTAGCCTGCCCTCGGTGATCGGACCGGGGTCTGATTCGGCTAGGTGAGACAGCTGGGGAACAAGCCACGTTAAGATTCGAGCGGCGGTGTCCAGTCGGACCCGTAGTGTCCACGCATCCCAGGAGGCGACCGCCCGTTGGGCCCAGCCCCGATTTGGGACAGGTCAGTCGGCTGTTCAGCGGCGTGGCCTGCTCACTAAGGTGTGGGATGATGGTGATAGGTCCCAAAGATCCAAGGCCCTGGTCTGTATGATCCGAAGGACCTCTCTATTCCCAGCTTGGGGGATTTCCCGTGTATGGTGGGATACCCCCAGGGTATGGGGTTCACCTCGGGAGTGTGCACAGCCATAAATGGTAAAGGAAGGGGGTTACGCCCTGAAAATGATTCGGTGAGTTTTTCGACCGATCTCCGGGTCCATTATGTGATATATTGGATCACCTCGGGCGGAGGTGCCCAGTCATCGGAGTGTGGATGGCATATCGCCCCCGGATCTATAATGGCTCTCTACGAGAATCCATAGAGTGTCACCCTGGGAACAGGGTTGGCGTCGTCATAGAGCGCCATGTGCCCACTGCCCTAACACTCATCATCATTCTCATCATCTACAACCTCAGACTCAAGGTGTTAGCCGCCTCAGACTCCGCGGACAACTCTGGAAGAGTCCACGAATGGGTCTGGCTTAGTCCGTCTAACGGATCGCTGCCTCTGCATGTGCATCTCCCCGAGGCTCGGGGGTCGGTCGGAGTCTGGGAGGGCAGTGGGTCGGCAGTCCGGGTAGGGTACTGCCTGGGACATATTATTTACTTCCCCTGTCGGGGAGTCAAGGGCCACAGAAACGTGGCAGCGTTTTGGAACGCCCAGCCCTTCTCAGGGGCGGTAGACCGTTGCCGGATGGTCCGGGCATATGGTGTGCAGGCGGGGGTAACCGACGCCATGGTCGTAAAGATTGGTCTACCGATCAGTTTTGGCAACTGTGTAACACTGTTGAGATTTGGCCTCCTAGGACTATGTCCACCCTATCCGGTGTACCGGCATGAACAATGCCATGATATTCATTAAATTGTAGAATCTTTGTACAATTCAATACAATTTTTTATACATATTTGTATAATTTATTTATATAATGAATATATAATTTGTATAATCCGTCTATAATTTATTATTTGTAAAATTGAATAATGGATTTAGTTATATATTATAAGTAATAATATATATTAATAATAATATCATTAATAATAAATGTATTTATTCATTCAATCCTTAGATAGTTATTTAATACATTATTTATTAGGAGTATGTTGTAGGGAATAAATTCCCCGGAGATAAACATGCTATAATTTCTTTATTTAATTTATTGATTTATTGATCTATCTACATATTGATTATTTATTTATTAGGATAAAAAAGGTATATGTTCTAGGGAATAAATTCCCCAGAAATATAATTTGAGTATATATTGAATTATTTATTGTAGATTCGGTTATTTAAATTATTTAATTTAATTTATTTATTTATTAGATATTGATTCATTGGAATGAAATATATATATTTATATATATATATATCTGAAAAGATGTACTGCCATCTAGTGGTTGAAAGCATGGTGAAACAGCAGCAGGTTCCTGGCTACGACACCGCTGGGTAGGACATCCTGCGGTGTGAGGGGAGCTTGACGAGATTCTAACTCCAGAGGCGAAGTCTCGCGAGACTACGGCCTCTGGAGTTCTTATTGGCCCGAGGTTGTGAGGGACGGAACGGTCGATGAGAACCGTTCTCCCCCGTCTCGCTCTCGATACCGAGAGAGGCACCGAAAGAGAGGAGAGGAGCGGCCGCGGCGGAGACCCCGCCCCCCACCTGAGCGCGCGAAGGGGAGCGTGGGGAGGGAGGGGGGGGACAGTTGCCCAGGCATGGCGCCCGCCGAGGGAGCGAATGAAAAACAGTGCGGTTCCCGCACGGACGCCGCAGTGCTCCGGCGTCAAAGAAAGGGAAAAAACCAGAGCAAAGAATCAAAGAATTGGAAACAAACAAATGTGGCCTCTCAAACATATCTGCCTGACACGGCTCCGGTGTCAGGCAGACAGAAATAAAGCGCAGAAACGCGGGATAGCAGGGAGAACCCCCAGTATTCCACATCTTCCAAAAACTACAGAACAATCAATTCCGACAAAATACCTGACACCGGGGCATTCGGTATCAGGGAGGAATTCCAGGGAAACTCCCCATGTTCCACAATACCTCAAACATATCAGTCAAGACTGAACAAAATCACCCGACACCGGGGCACTCGGTATCAGAGACCATATATACAATCAAACAATAAAGGTACATGAAACACCTATCTTGTAAATAATAAAGATACAAGAAGTACCTATCCTGTAAATAATAAAGGTACATGAAATACCTATCTTGTAAATAATAAAGGTACATGAAATACTTATCTTGTGTGCTCTGCCATGAGCAGAAAGAAAGAGGGATAGGTTACCTCAGACAGTCCCTTATATAGATTACGGTCTGGGAGGGGCTACGCTGGCCCAGGGACTGCTGGGAAGGGTAGTTCTTTGAATTTTTTCTTTTAAGTTACAATAAATGTTTACTGTATTTCTGCTATGGGCATTATTAAAGAAAGATAATGCATAAGATATGAGCCTCCTGTCTGAGGTATAATTGGAGATTGTTCTCCCTGATTTGTACGTTTTCACCTATTAGTTAATATTAGCGCATCCTTTATATATATATTTTCACTGGGTATCTAATCATCCACCTCCCTAAAAAATAAGTGCAACATC
This sequence comes from Rana temporaria, assembly GCF_905171775.1. Classification (NCBI taxonomy): domain Eukaryota; kingdom Metazoa; phylum Chordata; class Amphibia; order Anura; family Ranidae; genus Rana; species Rana temporaria. The sequence continues at coordinate 229,446,106 of NC_053489.1, forward strand.
ATCATGCAGACCGTTTATTAAAAATATGTGTTGTGAAAAGTTAAAAACATTTCACTCCCATATTAAAATACCTCAGCTGGCATGCAGCAGAATTTAAAAGTGTCCTATTAAATGACTGCTCTCCCAGTATGGCAGAGCTACGTACATTCCACTGACCAGAACGCTCGTTGCCGGAGGTGACGTTGAAACCTACGTAACCCCACCTCATCACATTTTACTGTCATCAGCGTCATGAGGAAGCTTCATTATGACGCTGATTATAGCGAAACATGCTGAGGTAGAGTTACGTAGGTTTTGACGTAACTTCCAGCAATGAGAGCGGCCACCAGAAAATATAATAATAGGACACTAAAATCTGCTGGGTACTAGCCGAGGTCAGCTTTAGAAGGTGGGTGGAAGTAGGGAGGAGATATTGCTGGAAATTGCAGCAGAGGAGAAACCTTGATTGTCTAGAAAATGGCGGCACTGTGACTTCCAGTTTACCGCTGCTCAATTTCTGCCAATGGATCTGGTTAAATAAGGAGTGGACTTGTTGACGTCAGCTGGAGGCATATCCCATGAGGATGTGCGTGTGCACAAAATGCATCAGGAGGGACCTGCATGCTGACGTCATGCTGCCACAGCCACGTGCTAAAAGCAGCGGCCATTATTGTATGTCTGGTCAGCTTGTTTTGTTTTTATGATATTCTATGCTGCAGAAATTGTATATACAGTATATGTTCTTAATTTTTGATAATAAAATACTACACTATATAAGCACTCTCTTGGTTCCGGGCGGTGAGCTTTTTACATGTAGCTTGTTGGTACTTTTGATGCTAATTTCATGCTGTAAACAAGAGGAGGATTGCCTACTAAGGAGATTGAATATAAGATTTCTAGTGAGTGCATAATGGGTGGAGGCACTCTATCACTGGATTTTCCATGGCTCCTGGTTTTATCTCTTGTTAGTACATAGTGGAACAGAGCCCAAGCACTGATTGAAGCTTTCTACAAGTGGTAGACACATTTATTCACTCCAGATTTTTTTCACTATATCATTACTTGGACTATATGCTTAATATTTTCTTGGATTTATTATTGGTTTGTTGTATTGTATAATATTTTTATTTTTATTTTTAATCAAGAGCTGCACTTCTATTGATTGGGTTTATTAACAAGGTTTTGCGTGCCAGCACCTATATTGTTCTGGGTGCTCACTATATTATTTCTTTTGGTGAAACAAATGTTCTTGATTTTGAACAAAATTCCAATAGTGTATGGCCAGCTTTGGATCTCCTGGTTTGCACAGGTGAGAAAAAGAAAGTAGATGTAAACTTTAAGGAAAGACCTTAACACAGAACAGTGTTATATTGTATTAGTGTAATTTTCTGCTACAGCTAAATAAGATCTTCAGGTAACAACAGTTATGGTCCTTTTACCATCTTAGGACTTTTAATGTCTTTATATACAGTATATATATTACTGTCAAAAAGTTTTATGCACTTGCTTTAAATTGAGGAGAATGCTCTCAAACATAATAAAATTAATAGAGGGCTTACTGACCTCTTACAGTATATCCGCCTATTGGTTCTGTCGTACAATTAAATAAATATGTCCAGGGCTCATAGCGGAGGTTATCACCTTGTATCATAGAGATCATGTTAACCAATGGGCAGTCCCACCAAACATGACCATGTGTGGCAAGGCCATCACATCCTTTCCAACATAGGGCAGAACTTGATGGAACTTGATGGAAACATTGCATAAAGCTTAAGGCGGAGGTTCACGCAAAAGTGAACCTCCGCTTTTCGGAACCCTCCCCCCCTCCGGTGTCACATTCCACACCTTTCAGGGGGGAGGGGGTGTAGATACCTGTGTAAAACAGGTATTTGCACCACTTCCTGGTATAAGAGAGTGGGTAACCGCTCAAAGAGAACCAGGTAATCTGATTCCTGTGGTCCGAGCCAAGGGTGCAGGCAGTGCAATCAAAATGCAGGTTAGGATGAAGGAAAAAAGCTGGGACAGCCGCACTCCAAAAAAACTCCTCCTTTAATTAAAAATCACAAAATACATGCCACAGCAAAAAAACAGCACAACAAAAGAAAAGCTGACGTTTCGCACTATGCCTTAGTGCTTCTTCATAGCTGTGAAGAAGCACTAAGGCATAGTGCGAAACGTCAGCTTTTCTTTTGTTGTGCTGTTTTTTGCTGTGGCATGTATTTTGTGATTTTTAATTAAAGGAGTTTTTTTGGAGTGCGGCTGTCCCAGCTTTTTTCCTTCATCCTAACTTCCTGGTATAGACTCCCGCAGGAGTCTGGCCCCTCTGCGTCACCCCCCCCCCCCCGTTGTGTTCTGGGAAACACTCGGCTCCCAGAACACAACTGCAACCAGTGGGAACGGCGCAGCGTGACTCGCGCATGCGCAGTAGGGAACTGGGCAATGAAAGTGGCAGCTCTTCACTTCCCCATTCCCTCACCGAGGATGGTGGAGGGGGAAGCCGAAAGCCAAGCTACCGCTCGGCTTCGGCTGCCGACCTGGACAGGTAAGTGTCCATGTTTTAAAAGCAAGCAGCTGCTGTATTTGTAGCTGCTGGCTTTTAAAAAAAAATGTGCAGGTGAACCCTCGCTTTAACTGGAGTATGGTAGTTAAGCGTGTAGTTAACTTCCTCCATTTTCAATGAAATTAGTGAAAGCTGCATTATTTTATCCTTCTGTTTGTCTGAAATAGTAGAGTGGACATCCAATTACCAGCGGGTGAGGTAATCTGGGTAGGTTGGACCCTACAAGGAAAAGAGGGCTTTTTAGTACTATGAAACACAATGCAGCGGTGGATCTTTAGGGCATTGAATAGGCTCAATAGGGTTTAATTTGCATAGGAAGTGAAGTGGATGGCGGAGAAAGTGTATAAATTGAGACAGTTGGATATAATGCCATTGATTCATGAAAGTAAGACATGCTGAGCCACACAGAGTCTTTAATGGTTTATTAGTAGAGTCCAGGACAACAGTGCCACAATGGTGTATAATCAGGGAACCGGAATTTAAAACCTCCGTCCTGGTGAGCCTAGTAGGAAAAAACTATGATTGGGTAAAGGCATAAGGGGAGAGTTATATTCCCACGATTGGCAGGCATGAAGTGTATTCAAGATAGCCAGGGTAGACATAGTCAATGGAGAGGCCAAGGGTGCCAATGACCTGAATGAACAAAGCAGCCATGTACATGTCCCTCAGGCCCCGTACACACGACCAGTTTCCTCGGCAGAATTCAGCTTCCGACCGAGTTTCTGGCTGAATTCTGCCGAGGAAACTGGTCGTGTGTACACTTTCAGCCGAGGAAGCCGACGAGGAGCTCGACGAGGAAATAGAGAACATGTTCTCTATTTCCTCGTTGTTCTATGGGAGCTCTCGTCCCGCCGAGCTCCTCGGCGGCTTCAGTGCTGAACTGGCCGAGGAACTCGATGTGTTTGGCACGTCGAGTTCCTCGGCCGTGTGTACGAGGCTTCACACAGAGTTTGGAACCCCCTATGAGAATTAAAGCTATAGTTTGATACTACAGTTTAAAACTAGGAAGTGCTTAACCGCTTGTTTGTTTAGTGCAAAACAAAGCATAAGGGGAGATTTTAGTATGTTTTTCTTTCCAAATTTAGTAAGAAATAAGTGACTGGAGCATAGAAAAAAGGCCAACAAGAACACCCAAGAGGAGCATCTGAAAAATGAAGAGAACTCATTGCCCACATGAAAGATGAGGATGGGAGGATGGTTACGGATGACATAGAGAAGGCTACTGTATTAACAACTTCACAACGCCTATAAATGATATAGAGGATGGGATAAATAGCTCAATATCAGTTTTTGTGGACAACACTGAATTATGCAGGGCAATAACTTCACATCAGGATATAGAACTTTTACAGAAAGACCTGAACAAAATAAGAGAGTGGGTAACTGCATGGCAAATGGGGTTTAATGTGGAGAAATGTAAGATAATGCATTTGGGGCAAAAAACATACATGCAAACTACTCAATAGGGGACAAACCTCTGGGGAGTCAAGGATGGAGAAAGATCTGGGGATCCTAGTAGATAATTAGGAGCAATAGCATGCAATGTCAAGCTGCAGCCACCAAAGCCAGCAGAATATTAGCATGCATAAAAAAGGGACTCCAGAGATAAAATGATAATCCTACCACTTTATAAAACTCTGGTTAGACCACATCTTGAGTAGTGCATCCAGTTCTGGTCACCAGACCTTAGAAGGGATGTGCTGGAACTTGAGAGAGTCCAAAGAAGGGCAACAAAATTAATAAGGGGGCTGGAGTACCTCAATTACGAGGAACGACCACAAGAACTAAATTTATTCTCGCTGGAGAAGCAACACTTGAGAGGAGATGTAATAGCTATTTACAAAGACTTCAATGGCACTCAAATCATAGGAAACAAACTTTTAATTCTCAAGGAGCGTAGGAGGATACAGGGCCACACAATAAAATTGAAGGAGAAGCGGTTTAACCTTAAACTGCGCAGGGGTTTCTTAAGGGCTCTAATTGGTGGTGACAGCTGGGAGTATGGAGTATAGATATTTTAAGAGACTCATGGATATACAGTTGTTCTCAAAAGTTTGCATACCCTGGCAGAAATTGTGAAATTATGTCAAGGATAGTGATCACGTGAAGCCATTTATTATCACATAGTTTTTTGGCTCCTTTTAAAATCATAATAACAGAAATCACCCAAGTGGGTCAAAAGTTTTACATACCTTGGAATGTTTTGCCTTGGTACCGACACAGAAGGTGGCACACACAGGTGAAAATGGCAATTAAAGGGTAATTCCTCACATGTGTGGCTTTTTAAATCACAATTAGTGTCTGTGTATAAATAGTCAATGAGTTTGTTAGCTCTCACTTGGATGCCCTAAGCAGGCTAGACACTGAGCCATGAGGAGGTAGAAAAGAACAGTCAAAAGACCTGCATAACAAAGTAAACAAACTTTTTAAAGATAGAAAAGAATATAAAAAGATGCCCAAAGCCTTGAATATGCCAGTCAGTACTGTTTAATTGCTTATTAAGAAGTGGAAAATGTGTGGCTCTTTTGATACCAAGCCAAGGTCAGGTAGACCAAAAAAGATTGCAGCCACAACTGGCGGAATAATTTGCCAGGATACAAAGTAAAACCCACACGTAACCTCAGAAGAAATACAGGCTGCTCTCCAAAAAGATTGGTTGGTTGTTTTTAAGTACAATTTAGTGATACTTGAACAAAAAAGAGCTGCGTGGTTAAGCTGCCCGAAGGAAGCCTTTACTGCGCCAATGCCACAATAAAGCCCAAAGAGGCATGTCAAGGTGTTATTGGGCATATTGTAACCAGGCTTTTTTTGTGAAACTTGTGCAGTAAAGGCTTTATTCTGGTAACTTGACCATGCAGCTCTTTTATGTTCAAGTATCATCATATTATGCTCCTTAACCACTTAAGACCCGGACCAATATGCAGGTAAAGGACCAGGCCCCTTTTTGCGATTCGGCACTGCGTCGCTTTAACTGACAATTGCGCGGACATGTGACGTGGCTCCCAAACAAAATTGGCGTCCTTTTTTCCCACAAATAGAGCTTTCTTTTGGTGGTATTTGATCACCTCTGCGGTTTTTATTTTTTGCTCTATAAACAAAAATAGAGCGACAATTTTGAAAAAAATGCAATATTTTTTACTTTTTGCTATAATAAATATCCCCCAAAAATATATAAAAAAAATATGTTTTTCTCAGTTTAGGCCGATACGTATTCTTCTACCTATTTTTGGTAAAAAAAAAAAACGCAATAAGCGTTTATCGATTTGTTTGCGTGAAATTCATAGCGTTTACAAAATAGGGGATAGTTTTATTGCATTTTTATTAATATTTTTTTTTTACTACTAATTGCGGTGATCAGCGATTGTTTTCATGACTGCGACATTATGGTGGACACATTGGACAATTTTGACACATTTTTGGGACCATTGTCATTTTCACAGCAAAAAGTGCTATAAAAATTCATTGTTTACTGTGAAAATTACAATTGCAGTTTGGGAGTTAACCACTAGGGGGCGCTAAAGGGGTTAAGTGTGACCTCATGTGTGTTTCTAACTGTAGGGGGCGGGGCTGGACGTGTGACGTCATTGATCACCTTTCCCTATATCAGGGAACAGACGATCAATGACAGCGCCACTGTGAAGAACGGGGAAGGTGTGTTTAGACAGCTCCTGTGACCGATCGCGGGACTCCGGTGGCGATCGGGTCCCGCGGCCGCGGTCACGCAGCTTTGGACCGGGTCGCGGCGCGCGACCCGCGGCTGGGCACTTAAAGAAGACGTACAGGTATGTGATTGTGCCCAGCCATGCCATTCTGCCGATGTATATTGGCGTTAGGCGGTCCGTAAGTGGTTAAAAACAACCACATAACTTTTTTCAGAGCAGTGTGTATTTTTCCTGAGGTTACCTGTGGGTTTTTCTTTGTATCCCGATATCCCGAACAATTCCTGTGGCAGTTGTGTCTGAAATATTTCTAGATCAACCTGACCTTGGCTTGGTATCAAGAGATCCCCACATTTTCCATTTCTTATTAAATGATTGAACAGTACTGACTGGTATATTCAAGGCTTTTGATATCTTTTTATATCCTCTTCCATCTTTGTAAAGTTTAACCTCCCTGGCGGTATCATTATTAGTGTTGCTCACGAATATTCGCATTTCGAATATTCGTTACGAATATGGAATATTCGAATATTCGCGAATAACTCGAATTTCGCGGCCAAAATTCGCTATTCCGAATATTCGTATTTTTTCAAATTTATTTTTAAAACAGATCACATCCTATCGACGTCTAAAAGCATTGCTGGTATGATTAGAGACCCTGGGCCGAGTAGCTAAGCTGAGGCGATCCTTTTATGTTGCCGAATATTCGCAATCGCGAATATTCGATTTCCGAATATTCGCGAATACTTTCTCCGCCCTTCTTTTGCATCAGAGCCAATCAGAGTTCTCCTACCACAGTTGTCAAAATCTCGCAATCAATTTCGCATTTGCATTAGCGAAATTTCGATAAAATATCACCAATATTCGATTTCCGAATATTCGCGAATACTTTCTCCGCCCTTCTTTTGCATCAGAGCCAATCAGAGTTGTCAAAATCTCGCAATCAATTTTGCGTTCGCATTAGCGAAATTTCGATAAAATATCACCAATATTCGATTTCCGAATATTCGCAAATACTTTCTCCGCCCTTCTTTTGCATCAGAGCCAATCAGAGTTGTCAAAATCTTGCAATCAATTTCGCATTCGCATTAGCGAAATTTCGATAAAATATCACCAATATTCGATTTCCGAATATTCGCGAATACGTTCTTCGCCCTTCTTTTGCATCAGAGCCAATCAGAGTTCTCCTACCACAGTTGTCAAAATTTCGCAATGAATTTCGCTCGCAAATTTTTTTTTTTTATAAAATATCACGAATATTCGATTTTAGCGAATATTTCACGAATATTCGTCTATATATTCGTGATATATCGCGAAATCGAATATGGCGTATTCCGCTCAACACTAATCATTATTTTGCGTGGAAATTTGCAGGTTTATAATGTAGGCCTGTAATTCTTAGAAATAACTCACTTAAATCTGTCCAAACAAGAGTCTAGTAGACATCCCGGGTATAATAACATCAAACACAAAATCATAAATTATAATACAATAAATAAATATAAATAATTATAACAAATAATATAATAATAATAACAATTATTACTTTTCATTTTTTGATGACAAATTTCCCAACTAATCGCTATCGCTCAATTCTGCAAGTGATTCTAATTAATTTCCGCTGTTTTTTAGCTGGTCTAAAACTACTTTTGACATAAAGGGACACTTTTTGGTTGCTATGGACAATCTCCAGTTTCCAGGCAGAAAGAACAGTTTTTATTATATAAAAGTGGGTGTGACCACTAGGGAGTAGGGACCAAGGGGGTGTGTATTTTTTACATACAGTACTGCAATCTATAAGATTACAGTATACTGTATGTATTGTGTTTATTCACTTTTTTAAATTTGGCACCAATCTCCGCCCCCGTGCGTCGTAATGTTGCAGGGAACAGCGCTCGGCAGCACTCAGCACTGTGAATCGAGCGAGGAGGACACCGCTCGATCACACAGCGGGGCGGCATCGCAGGATCCAGGGACAAGGTAAGTAACTTGTGCCTGTGGACTCTGCGAGGTGGTCCCGAGTCTGGCTCGGGGTTACCGCTTTTGGTCCTGAAATTCCACCCCGAGCCAGACTCGGGAATACCGCCAGGGGGGTTAATTACCTTGTTACGCAGGTCTTTTGGCTGTTCTTTTCTGCTCCCCATGGCTTAGTATGTAGCCTGCTTAGTGCATCCATGTAAGAGCTAACAAACTCATTGACTATTTATACCCAGACACTAATTGCGATTTAAAAAGACACAAATATGGGAAATTAACCTTTACTAGCCATTTTAACCTGTGTGTACCACCTTCTGTGTCTGTACCAAGGAAACACATTCTAAAACTTTTGACCAGGGCCAATTGGGTGATTTCTGTTATCATATTTTCAATATAAATGCCAACACTTCACAATTTCTGCCAGTGATTAGATGATGGAAGACAGCAGAGCTCCCCCACATTTACTAACCTCTGAAGTAACTGCACATGCAAAGTCTTCAGTCTATGTGCCACTACTAAATCCACCCCATTACGTTTAGTTAAATCCACTCGATTATGTTTAGTAAATCCACCCCATTACATGTAGTGAAATATATGTATTTTCTCTGGTCATTTCTCCAGATTTTCAGACACTCGTTTGTGTATATACAAACATATACATGATTTAATGCAAACCTCCCTATTACTCCAAACATAATACAATGTACATGCATATCACAATGGTCTAACCCCTCGTTAGAATATGTCATATATAGTGGGAATACTTTACTTATTCACAATTATTTTTAGAGATATTTTTGGCTTAAATATTCACAAGACAGAAGAGGATTATGAATAGACAAGTATTCTTACAAAAGGTGTGGAACTTGAGCTGTTAGGAGAGGGTTGTATTCAATTGGAAGGATTGCTAGATGGATACCAGAGTGACACTTTCAAGAACATCAGAGAATGACAATGGCGATTCTCTAACAAGAAAAAACAGACCTGTCCTAAGATATAGAAATGACTTTGCTAAATATCACAGCACAAATTACTTTAAAGCAGGGTTTCTCAACCAGGGTTTAATGAAACCCTAGGGGGTTCCTCCAGAGGTTACCAGGGGAAAATAGTATAAAAAATTATACACACATATATAAATACCCTTCTTCCACCAACAAAAAAAGACAACATTGTATTTTTAATTGGAGGAAGAAGGATATTTATGTTATGTAAATGTTATACTATTCCCATTCAATATTGGACATTTTTAAAGATATTTTGTATTTACCTTATTGAATTTGGTTGTTTTTGATACACCACATGTGTCCTGTTAAAGCAGCTTCCTTTTTGACTGATATTCCACTCACTTTTTGTATGAATACATATGCTGCAGGGACCGCACTGACTTAGTGAGTTTGCATATTTCTATGGTTTAAACCATTTTCCCTTTCAATTAGCAATAAAAACTGACATGGGTTCCAATTCTTCTCCACTGTATCCATACCACTGGATATCGCATGAGATAAGATACAGAATGGTTTCATGAGATAAATACCTCATATTTTGATTAACTACCGCATGCAAAAAATGGTCAGCTAAAGAAACTTGGTGCAAAACATGCTACCTTGCCTTTACAATCAGAAGAAGTCTAGTGCCACCATCAGCTCAGACTTGGCAGAAACCAATATTGGTCAGAAGGAATGCTCCCCTCAATGTTGAAAAATACAGGCAGACATACGTATATCCATCGTGCAATACCATAGGTGAAGAATTGATGCATCCCAAATGTATTCTGTTTTACTTGGTTTTCCTATGGTGGATTTTTTAACTAAATTCAAACATAAATCTTTTTTATTTCATACAAATTCCAAATTGGTGTACCTTAAAAGTCCCATTAGCTTTTGTATGAATATATATACAGTATACATACATACTATGCATATATTGTGCAATGTAAGGCATCATAAGTATAATGTACCTATGCAAAAACATTTAGCATTGTTCAATATAAGCCACATGGGGGGGTTACTAAGACTGAACCAGACAAAGTCTGGAGCAGCTGTGCATAGTAACCAATAAGTTTATTTTGTTAGGCTTAAAAAAATAAAAGCTAGAAGCTCCAGGTTCTAACTACTCCAGTTTTGAAAAATTCACCTCATTGCGTTTCTTTAAATTTCAGACTGGCAGTGAATTCATACCATTTATTGTTTAATCACACAATTAAAGCTTTAATTTATTCTTTACTGTAACAGGCTATTATCACCTACTTTTACATTTTGAGATAATGTCTATTATTTACTTTCACACGTTAGTAAAAACAATCATTCACTGATGACTGTTTTTTCAGTATAGCATTGAACTGTGAAGGGTGTGTTAAGGGAGAACAATCTGAATTCACAGCACAAAAGAATTGGTGTTCAAAAAAAGGAAAATAGTAACCAAACATTAAAACAAGCAACATTTGAATTCAATAATTAAATTATTTTCAAGATTCTTGTAAATGTGAAACAAGTTCACTAAACACTGATGGTAGTAACATAAAGCAATATAAAGATAATAAAACTGTTCTCAGCCACTTAGCTTAGAATATGACCTTACTTATCACAGATTGACAAAATATAAACATTAGCACTCTCCCACACTTGATGGTCAGCGACTTCTAAGTTGATTTGTAGAATAAATTAATTTAATAGCTCTTAAGCAACATGCCCACCTAAGGCTGTTGATCAGTACCTACACATAATCTTGAAATATGTTAGTAAAGTGTGTTTAGCAGTAGCTTATGGTTGCCAACATCTCTACAATACTACAATACCCCTACTTGAAATATAGTTACATAGTTGGTAAGGTTGAATAAAAATAGTCCATCCAGTTCAACCTGTGTAGGTGTACTTGTGTCAGCGTCTAAAATGATTTCCCATATCTCTGCATGTTGTGTTCATTAAGATACACATCCAATAGTCTAATATGTTAAAGCAGCAGTAGAAATACAATTATTCCACAAACCCCCAAAGTTCTTGTGCCCTTTAGTGTCTGCCATGCTATAACATCAGCATTGTGTTTTTTTCAAAATGGAGCATTGAGTAGTGATGTTCAAACAAAAGCCAGTTGAGCTACATGTAAATCCTGTAACTTAGAGCTGCATGGGGGGCGTGGTCTGGTGTCGTTCCAAGATGGACCTGTAGTCTGGAGCTCCCAGTCCACGAGGTCCAGCAACTTCAGCTTTTCAGCTACTTTTTCCCCCAGACATGGTGAGAACATCTCGGAGTGCCTCAGCAACCCAATCCCACTCCCCACTGGGCACCGACACGCAGCTAAGCTTGCACATCCCGAGATCTTCCGGTCCTGGCCTAGGGACAAAATGCAGGCCTCACAAGCAGCCTCCTCGCGTGAGACCCGCTACCCGAGCGCGAGCCCACAACGCTCCGGAACTCAGAGCTCACTAGGACCAACGGCAGGGTCGGGCCACCACCCCCCGGCAGTAAGCCTAGATGATCTCCATAGAGTTGCAACAGACATCAAAATCCCTCTTATGGCAGCCATCTTAGACATGAGGTCGGACATCCAGGCCATGACGCTCAGGGTGGATGAATGAATGAATGAATGACTTGTATAGCGCAACGCATGCGAACTGAATCGCCTCTGGGCGCTTTTTCCAGCCAGTATCTGCTTGGCTGGTGCGGTCATTTTTACCCCGTAGGATCGAGGTAGAATTGACACACACCTGCCATATGCCATGTCCAACAGATAACCGAGTCTCGCGCTATTCATCTCAGGGAGATTAATCGACACTTGGAGGACCTGGAAAAACACAGGAGACGCCGCAACTCTAGAGTAAGAGGAATCCCGGAATCCATTGATCCCAGCCAGCTCCCAGCAGCGGTTACTACCATCTTTAATGATTTACTAGAGAGGTCCCCTGACAACTCAATTATCTTTGAAAGATTACACAGAGCTTTGTGTTCGAGGGGAAGAGATACAGACCCCCCAGAGACGCGGTATGCTGACTCACAGATTTTCCCCTAAAGGAGGAAATCCTCTGCAAGGCCAGAAGCCGCAATCAATTGTTGTTTCACAGGGCAGAAATAAAGATATACCAAGACCTATATAACATTATCCTGCAACGCAGACGTGAACTCCGACCCCTTCTAGAAACGCTGAGAGCCAGATCCATAATCTATCGGACTCGGAGGGATAGGCCTCCCCAATATTCTCAATTATCACACTGCTATCCACCTCGCCAGGATAGTAGACTAGAATACTCATTCCTTACACAAAGATTGGGTAACCTTGGAAGCGTCTTTTACTACTCTTCCCCTGGAATCTCTCCCATGGGTATCCCCACACCATATTCCATCAGAACTACGTCTCCACCCCTTAATAGGACCTACTTTACACTGCTTCCGAATGACGTGCAACCAAACATCCACATCTTCGATTCCCAGTCCATTGACGCCTATTAAACTCAACCCTGATTTCCCACCAGGAATGCACAAACAATTCCTCACTGACAACTGGACACACAGACCAATTAGGTCTCATCAGTTCTTTCTCCAGGGTAATGACTAACGGCATCCCAAATCTCCTCCCAGATAGAGAAATCACCTATCGCCCCCTGGACATATCTACTGCTTGCTCATTACCTGAAATCCCTTGACAATAATGCACAATGTTCAAGACTGCTCACCCCTTTTGAAAGGCTATGCACCCAAACGACACCCCAATCCCACTTGATATCTGCCACATACAAACTCCTTTTTGCCGACATGAAAGCCAACGAGAGCCAAGCTTGTAAAAATTGGGAGTTGGATCTCTCTATCTCACTTTCTGCAGAGCAATGGGAACAAATCTTTCTAATCCATTCTGACCCTCCCCCTCTGCTTCCGTTCCCACTTATCCAACACAGCGCAGGAGTTTTACTTATCATTCATACATACATGTTATCCTATGGACTTCCCTGGAAGGTTTATCATAAGACTGGGACTGCCCTGCCACTGGAACATCTTCTAGACACACTTACCTGCTACATGCCTGCTTCATCCACCATCTTGTAAGTGTTTTAACCCCTTTAGGGGATATTAAAAGTTTTATATTTCTGCACTTAGAGGTGCCTTGTTTGTTTTGTCTGTTCCCATTAGAGATTTCTTGTCTCCCTGAGTGCTGCCTAAAGTGTGTGAAAATCTGCTACCCTCTCCAACACAGACTTTATCTGTTAGGATTCAAATTCTTGGAGTGCCCTGGATATACACATTTTTCATAAAATAGTACCTTCAATTTTAGTGGGAACAGTGTTGTTGGTCTCCCTTTTTTGTTAAGGCATCAAAGTCAGGAGTTAGCTTTGTTGCTGCCACTGCCCCCTAAGTGCATTTGAAAAACTATATAATTGGCACATATATAAAAGTGGATATAAATTATGGTCTTAAATTATGGTTTTAAATTATGGTTTTAAATTAGTCTTTTTGGCCTCTCTTACCATATCCTGCTGTTCGCGCGCTGTGTGATCACGTGACCGCCGTGTTATCTGCAGCCTCCGGCCAGCTCCTTTCCTGTGTCTCCCTGTGGCAGTGACGTAGGTGGCACCGCCCTTTTAGAGGAATTCCCCAATCCCCTGGGCGAGAGGCGGCCGGAGGCGGAGTACCCACAGCCTATCTGCGCTCTCTTTTTATATCATCCCCGACCCCGCACAGCTGACGGCGGCTCCATGAAACTCGAAGCATAGGCCGCAAAGCTGCGGCCTCAATTAGCGGCGATCGAGATTGTGCAATCGCGGGTGGGGGGAATGCACGGCCGATGCTCACAGGATACCCCCAGCTCTGCTGCCCTGTTAGCTAGCGCTCTGCGGGCCGGATTAAAAGGTCCGCCGGGCCGTATACGGCCTGCTGGCCGTAGTTTGCCCATTCCTGTTCTAACCTGTACTTTACATAATCTTAAATTGCCTTTACCAAAAGCCTGGATAAAATATACTCCCCTCTCTGCCACACAATACCCATCGATTCTCCCTGTCCTCACAGGGCCTCACACCACAATGACGCCTCTTACTCAATTCACCCTCCCCATATTACAGTCCCAGACTTAATTAGCAACAATCGATCATAAATGGGTCTCACGCCTGTACTACAACACACGGGTACCCCCTTAATAGCCCAGGCCCACGGGTTGGGTCCAGACACCCTCCCACATATGATTATATGTTGAAGTGTTTATATTTTTTATGTTATGTTAATTTGTGGATGTACAACTTCACATTGTATACCTGCTGTTCAAGATATCTGTAAAGGCTTATTTCTTTTCAATAAAACTATCTGAGAAAAAAAGAACTGCAGAACGCTTAAGAAGACCATAAGCCTTACCAAAATGTAACCCTTAACACTTATCCTGTTTGTAACATCTTAAACCTAAAGTGAACCTGTAGCAAAACAATGCACATTAAACAGTTTACATATTCAGAACAAGCAGTAAAAGCACTGTATGATAAGTTCTCATTTTAACTCTGTAGCTATATGCACTGTGGAGAAATTATTGTTTTATCTTCAAAATAAACAACAGAGGCACCTAAAGTGGAGCTCCGCCCAAAAGGGGAAGCTTCGCTTTTCTGCCTATTCCCCCTCAGCTGCCACATTTGGCACCATTTGGGGGGAGAGTGGGTACCTGGTTTTGACAGGTACCCGCTCCCACTCCTGGGAGAGATTGCTGCGACAAACTCAGATGGAAGTTTAGCCCCCCTCCTCCTTCCCCTTCCTCTGGGCCATTCACACAGTGCAGAGCGATTTGCGCATGCAAAGTATGGAACCGGCTGTGAAGCTAAAAGGCTTCCCTGCCATTATCCGTTAGTCAAGATGGTGGCGGCAGCACTCAAGGCCCGATTGAAGAATAGGCTTGGGTGAGGACACTGCTGGATTTGTGGACCGGAAAGTGTCCTAATATTACAAGTCAGCCACTACAGCATTTGTAGCTGCTGACTTTTAATTTTTCTGAAGGAGCCTGGAGCTCCACTTTAAATCATAGTTCCTCTCTTTTCTTATTTTTGTCAGCAGAGATATGCAAGCATGTCATTGCCATTAAGAGGCCCTATAAAATACATTGGTCATATGTCATTGTACATTGATGTGCATTAAGATTTATAGTTGTTAATAGCCCAAAAATGTCATAATCTGCTCTACAGTAATGGAAACTGAAATCAAAATTCTTGCCAAGATCAACAATTAATTGTTTCCACTTTGTATACATCTACCCAAGTCTTCCAATATCTTATTGGTCCATTCAAATTGATGCACTGCAGAAACATATGTTAAAATGCACATTTTTACTTTATAAAAAGTGGAAATAAATGCCCATGGAAACGTACAAAGCCAAATGCAGCATGTTGAGATGCCATTCATTTAAAGCGTAACTCCACTTTTGTTGAGAAAAAAAACATTCCCCCTGGGTGATCTTTGTACATTGCAAGGATTATAACAACGTTTGTTGTAGAATCCTACCTTTTGTTGTTCTAAAGAAATCCAAGTGTGTATGTCTGTGCTTCTGTGCTCAGCAGGTCTGATGGGAGTTGTTTAATAATTATTGGTCAGCTATGGCAGCTGCAGAGCACTAATGCTGTGTCCCTTTAGACGTGCTCCTATGGGAAATATTTTACCAAAAATTTAATTTTTGTTGCAGTGGATGCCTGAAATCTGACTTAGGCAGACTTCTGGGAAAATTAGTGAGCCAATCACACAAGCAGGAAATTATGCTTCTGGGGAGTGGTCACAACACACATTCTGTGTACAGAACAACTCCAGGTAGCCATATGTCATTGTATTTGTAGATACATTATAGCAGCTGCAGATTGAAAAGGAAAGGTATTTTTTAATAACAATCAATTACAATATGACTTGTATCGCAATTGTACATGCTATATTATTTTATCTTTATTTGCTATTTTTTTTCCCCACGAAAGTGGAGTTACCCTTTAACATTCTGCCCCGGTGCACCTAGGCAGCACATTCCAATACAGCTGGGGTGTCATGCGGGGGTGTCATGCATCACATTGTACACAATGCATCACATTGTACACAATGCATCACATTGTACATTAAATGTATAAAAGAGGATAGCAGGAATTTCAGAGAAAAGTCAAGTTCTGTTCTGTACAAATGACACACAGCCATCTCCCCTTTCCATGTAGGCCCTTGGTGGGTAAAATGTAGAGTGCAAGAGAAGCACTTCATTTACTGGTGACAGTATGATGAATCCCTCAACATTGTCCTGATAACAGCCATATATTATGGTTAGTGACAATGGGGTAAGGTGTATATAAAACAGTGTCATCATTCACATGTGCCTAGGGTAGCATAATCTCCACATATGTCCCTGATTATAAAGGATACTGGCACTGATTGCTTGGCTGAGTGGAAAGAAATATTGAAACGGATGATCAATCAAATGATAAGGATTGGCAAAGGCAAGCTTTGCAAAACATACATATGTTTAATGGTTTCCTTCTACCTTTACTGTCATATAAAATATATTTCTTTATTTGTTTTAAAGGGTAACACAAATAAATAGGAAACAAAGCATTGTTTAAAATTCTGTCTTAAATCCTATGCATTGCCAGCAGCATATAGAAAATATATCAATCTATATTTATACACACTCAGCCCCTTTGTGTGAACAAAAAAAATATGTGTTTTTCTCTAGAAAACAATCATATAAAATGCAGGGCTAGACAACAGGGAGACTACTAAAGTTTATGTGATATTATCTGGGGAACCAATTAAACTTGGAACAGTGAATTGTGGTTGTTACTCTAAAATGATTACAAGAATAAGCCGTCACTCAGGTTGATTTACAACTTTGTTAAAGGTGCCGATCGGTGAGCCACTGAGAAAGTATTTTTTGCCTGGAAATGTTGGTTACATTGTAATAGAGTTTAAAAGTAATGTAACGGTGAACTATCTTTCTGAAATATTTACCTTTCATATCATTTCGATTTTGATGATATTTGTAAAAATAACAACATTTGGATATCCAGCCATACTGAGTTTGGTTGTTTGATGATGGGGCAAACAACATTTTCATGTAGCTTAGTGAATAAGGTAAAAATGTATAGAGTTCATTTATTCATTCAATCAATCACATGCATGCAAAATGATATTTAATGCTCCTTGTGCATGACTGGATATTGTTTGCAAAGTGAATTTTCACTTTGATTCGTGTTATTCACTTTGCAAAGTGAAAATTCATTTTGAAAGTGAACATGCTCTATTCCTTGGGTTAATCAATTTCACTATCTGAAATGGTCAAAATATTGCAATCAAATGACACATATTTTAAAGCAGCTTTTTATGCTTTGGGTTATTTTAAATAATATTCCCTTCTCTAAATGTATTAATCAACATGTTTATAGACTATGGGGGTTATTTACGAAAGGCAAATCCACTTTGCACAACAAATTGCACTGAAAGTACACTTGAAAGTGCAGTCGCTGTAAATCTGACGGGGTTGATCTGAAATGAAGGGAAGGTCTGCTGATTTTATTATTCAATCATGTGCAAGCTAAAATGCTGTTTTTTATTTTCCTTGCATGTCCACCTTGGATCTACAGTGACTGCAATTCCAAGTGCACTTTCAGTGCAATTTCAAGTGCACTTTGCACTTGTAGTTTGCCCTTGCAGTGCAAAGTGGATTTGCCTTTACTAAATAACCCCCTATGAGTTTATGCTAGTGGAGGAAGAAATCCAATAACTACACAAGCCCCAAATACCTGTCCATAAGTCCATTAGCATGACTGGGAGGTGGCCACAAAGTCTATATATTCAGCCCATCAAAAGGTGCAACAGACTTTTCAAGCACTTTAGGCCTGGTAGAGGTGTAGGTAACAGATTGGGAGTTTGCTCCTTTTAAACTTTTAAATAGATAAGGTTCTGTCTTCAAGTTAGCTTGAGTTGGATAAGGGGTCAGTTTGACCTCATTAACTAGTCACACACACCATGCCCAATTGAAATAGTGAAAATAGCAACAGTATTGTTCTGAATCAAAATGTATTGAGGTAAAATGGTAAGGGGAGCCAGTGAGAAATGGAGGGGTAATTGGAAAACCCTTATATCCAAACTCGTGTCCTAGGATTGGGGGCACATGCAACAGCTGGAGACACGGCAACACAGTTTTAAATGTGGATGTCTGAGCTATTCAAAAAGGTAATAAACCTGGCTGATTATATGAGTTCTCTCACTTCTATGTGTGATATGTGATTATTATTTATTATAGACAATTATTACATCACTTTCTTTACCTTATATATTAGTATAGTACAGTAGTTCTATATACAGAAATACATGGTTACTGATCCACCATATATACTCTAGTAAACAGAAAATGCAGGATGAACTGAGCATTGCTTATCTGTATATAAATCCTCAGAATATAGATCTTCAGAACTGTTTAAGAGCAGAGGTGCCAGCTAGAAGCCGTGCTCTTCTTTGAGATCCTGCTGTGAGATCTTGTTTATATAAAAATATCACAGTGTGTAGGGTGGTCACTATCTACAATAGATGTTTGCAAATGTCTCAAATGCCACACTGCCAACTGCTTTCCTATTCCAATTAACAGCATGAATATCTGCAGCAGTATTCTAAATTACCTGGTATGGACTTTTAAAGGGTTAAAATCCCTTTTTCCCAGTGTTTTAATTTTTTTTGGGGCTGTTTTTCTTATTTTTACTTTGAATATTGTGATTAGGGCCCCATACACACGATAGAATTTATCCGCGGATACGGTCCAGCGGACCGTTTCCGTGGATAAATCCTCTCGAGGATTTCAGCAGATTTCTCTGCGATGGAGTGTACTCACCATCGCATTGAAATACGCGCCGAAATCCTCTGGCGATGACGTGTCGCGCCGTCGCCGCGATTATGCTGCGGCGACGTGCGCGACGCTGTCATATGAGGAATTCCACGCATGCGTCGAATCATTAGGACGCATGCGGGGGATCCCTTCGGACGGATGGATCCGGTGAGTCTGTACAGACCAGCGGATCCATCCGTTGGGATGGATTCCAGCAGATGGATATGTTGTGCATGTCAGCAAATATTTGATCTGCTGGAATCCATCCCAGGGGAGATATATCCGCGGAAAAAGATCCGCTGGCGTGTACACACCATAGGATCTATCCGCTGAAACCCATTTGCTGGGATTTATCTGCGGATGGATTCTATGGTGTGTATGGGGCCTAGGACATTGGACATGTAGGGGTCTAATGGTAAGATGTGTTTTTTTTTTTTTCCCTATAGAATAATGAAGTCTGAGTATGATCAGCCTGAAAACGAAGATATAAGTGCAGCATAAGGATAAGGGTAAGGGTAGATGGAGCATACCTAATTAACCAAAGTTGCAATAGAAGCAGGTAGGATGAGACATAAACACTATTGTATGAATGTGTAAAATATATATATGTATATATGTGCTTATGTATTTATTTAAATATTTATGAAAACGGTTTCATAAATTAAAAAATAACAAAACAGTAAAGTTAGACCAATTGTTTTTGTATAATGTGAAAGATGATGTTACGCCAAGTAAAAAGATACCTAATATGTCACACTTTAAAATTGCGCACACTCATGGAGTGGCGCCAAACTTCGGTACTTAGAAATATCCATAGGCGACGCTTTAATTTTTTTTACAGGTTACTATTTTTGAGTTATAGAGGAGGTCTAGTGCTAAAATTGTTGCTCACGCTCGTTTACATATGTGGGCGGGACTTAAATGCGTGTACGCTTCTGAGCGCGAGCTATGGGGGACAGGGGCGTTTTAAAAAAATATATAATAATTATTTTTATTTTACTTAATTTTTTTTATTTTTACACTTTAACACTTGTAATAGGAATCACTGTGACAGGTCCTCTTTATGGAGAGATGTGGGATCAATAAGATCCCACATCTCTCCTCCAGGCTTCAAAGCATGAGATTGTGAAAAAAAAATTACGATCTCATGCCGACAGCCGCGATTGCGGCTTTGTTTACTTCCGGGACTCTCCGGCGGTCATAGAGATGACTGGTGACCATCTGTAGCTGTAGGCATCATTCAGATATCACCGCACAAAGTCAAGGACGTCATATGATGTCCTCGTTAGGCAAGTGGATAAGGACTCTCCGCCACTGACCATCCTTGTGTTTATTGACTTTCAGTTCCTGTTTATTTAAACTGAAAAGTTCCATAGAGCAGGGTTTCTCACACAGGGGTTTCAAACAAAGCTTTAAACAACAAGTACTGGTCTACATTCCTGACCCTCCCATCTGCCACCACACAGACTATAATATTCAAGCATCGGCCTGGTCAAATATAGACATTCTTTTGTCAGTGTACTCATACCGCTCGTTTTCCTCATGGTTGTCTCCAAAAGAAGGAGGAGCCCTGGGCCTCTGTTAGCACCCAAATAAAAAGGACCTCTGTACAGCTGCACAGTCAATGAAAACTGGCCACCATATTAAATGTGGACCTAGGATTGGAGGCTTTATCCCATCCACAGGGCCTCAAAAAACAAAAAAACTTAAACCAACCAAGCTCTGAGAACTCAAAAAGCTTGTTTTCTCCATATGAGACCCAAATTCCGGAGACCCTCATCCTGTGTAGATGCAAAACTTACTGTAGGTGACACACAAATACCATCTACAACCCTGTCAGCCAGACTCAGACCTGGTCATACCATCTACAACCCTTCCAGTCAGACTCAGACCTGGTCAGGGACTGTGCATGCTGAAATGCTCAAGCTGCCTCTTGTCACAGTGACAGATCACTAGCTTATGACATTTCCCCTGCCTTTTGTCTTGACCTGGCAGTTGCAGCACACCAGCAATGACCCCACTTCTCAACACATCTATACCAACTCCCACTCCAATGTAACCTCTTCTGCTGTGCAGCACTTCCAGCATGACCTCCAGCTTCCAAATAATATGATTCCTGCTAAAGTTTTAGACATTTCATGTATGTGGTTGTAATACCTTGCAAAAAATAAAAAATAAAACAAGGGAAAACATACAACACTAACTATACTACAGTACTTAAAACAAAGCAATTAATGCAGTGACCTTATTATGCAACTGACATGGTATGTTAAATATAGTGTTGAGCAGAATATGCCATATTCGATTTCGCGATATATCTCGAATATATATTCGAATATTCGAGATATATTCGCTAAATTCGAATATTCGTGATATTTTATCGAAATTAAATGATTGCGATTTTTCGCTATTGCGAATGCGAAAATAATTGCGATTTTTTGATAACTGCGGTAGGAGCACTCTGATTGGCTCAGAATATTCGTGATATTTTATCGAAATATCGCAACATGCGAATGCGATATTTATTGCGCAATTTCGAGAAATGCTGGAGGAGCGCTCTGATTGGCTCAGAATATTCGTGATATTTTATCGAAATATCGCAACATGCGAATGCGATATTTATTGCGCAATTTCGACAAATGCTGTAGGAGCACTCTGATTGGCTCAGAATATTCGTGATATTTTACAATACAAAATAATTGCGAATATTCGGCAAATGCGGAAGGAGCACTCTGATTGGCTCAGAATATTCTTGATATTTTACAATACAAAATAATTGCGAATATTCGGCAAATGCAGAAGGAGCACTCTGATTGGCTCAGAATATTCTTGATATTTTACAATACAAAATAATTGCGAATATTCGGCAAATGCAGAAGGAGCACTCTGATTGGCTCAGAATATTCTTGATATTTTACAATACAAAATAATTGCGAATATTCGGCAAATGCGGAAGGAGCACTCTGATTGGCTCAGAATATTCTTGATATTTTACAATACAAAATAATTGCGAATATTCGGCAAATGCAGAAGGAGCACTCTGATTGGCTCAGAATATTCTTGATATTTTACAATACAAAATAATTGCGAATATTCGGCAAATGCAGAAGGAGCACTCTGATTGGCTCAGAATATTCTTGATATTTTACAATACAAAATAATTGCGAATATTCGGCAAATGCGGAAGGAGCACTCTGATTGGCTCAGAATATTCGTGATATTTTACAATACAAAATAAAAAGTGTTTTGCATTGGTGGTGATTCTTTACTCTATCCATCTGTCACAGCCGTTTGTCAATCAAACACCTTGAAGATTGAACACGTTCATGCTGCATGCTTTGGACTTTTTTTCACTTCACATATCAAAGACATTTTTATGAAAGATTATTTTTCTATTATTGGGACTATATTTCTTTATATATTTGTTTCACTGTGTATTTCACAAGTTATTTGCGCTTGCTTATTTTATAATTTGCCCACATGTCTTGTCACTAGACATATTTTTTATTCTTGTAGAGCGACTCCATTTTCTGTCTTGTATTAATTTATGTTGTATAACATTTTTGAGTTGCTGCTGTATTCTCCCCTTTTTTAAGGTATGCGCAATTTTTTCCTTCTTACAAAAAATAATAATATCAAACATACAAATATTCATAACAGAAACATACACAAAGCCCCCCCCCTTTTGCATCAGAGACAATCAGAGTTCTCCTACCACAGTTATCGAAAATTCGCAATCATTTTCGCATTCGCAATAGCGAAAAATCGCAATTTTTTTTTTTTCAATTTGGCAACATAAAAGGATCGCATCAGCTTAGCTACTCGGCCCAGGGTCTCTAATCATACCAGCAATGCTTTTAGACGTCGATAGGATGTGATCTGTTTTAAAAACCAAATTGAAAAAATGCGAATATTCGTAATTGCGAATATTCACCGCGAAATTCGAAATATAGCGCGATTTCTCGAATATGCTATATTCGAGTCGAATATTCGCAATGCGAATATTCGTGAGCAACACTAGTTAAATATTGTATAGTACATTATGTTTTCCTTGGCTTGATTACAATATTTACAAAATTGTAACATGTAACATTGCAAATTATGGTTTAATGTGTTACTAAACCAATGAGTCTGCATTCACTTTATCTGGTCTCCCGCAATACACAGAACATGTAAATTCAAATATTTTAGTAAATACAAACGGCTAAATACCTTTTCTCATCAGCAGTTAGAGCAGTCTTGTTAAAAAGGTGTTGGTACTGCGCTGGTATAATAATGTGATATCCAAAAAAATGTTTTATTATTTTTTTGGAAAAAAAATTTTTTTAGTTTACCCAAAAACATTTTTTTTTTTCTTCTATTTGACCCTATAGTGATATAGTGCTAGATCCAGTACAGTGATGTACGTGATGGGTCACTATAGAAACAGCTCTTGTGAACATATGTACTAGCGTGATGCTATGTGCATATGCTGTGCCATCAAAAATAAATAAATAAATAAATAAATATGGCTACCCCAAATGATGTGCTTGTGAAACAATATTCCAAAGTGCTATAAGTGAGTCTATAAACTATTATGAATATACATGCACAAGTGTGCGAACATATAAATAATGAATAATATTATTAATATATAAAAATAATAATTAGGTGCGTTGGTGCCAAAAATTAGTTTTTCACAATTCATGTGCATTCATGCTGCAACACGTCCCCAATTATGGGTAAGCGCCAGTTCACAAATTCCAGTCCAAACAGAAAGTGTTGCTGAGTTTAAATCCTGGTGCTATATTTCATGCATACAGGGTGCTGTCACTTCTTCCACCCGACAAAGATAAGTGCTACCACCACCAACTGCTGAAATGCAAACTCACCAGACCCCAGCTGGTAATGTGCCTCAAAAACGTATTCCGTTAAAGTTGGTGAGTCCTCTCAGGATGTTCCTCAATGCCTCAAAGAAACCAAGGGGCTCATCATGGTGAAATACGTTTAAAATATATTTATTTAAAATTCATAATAAAAAACTACTCACAAGAGAGGTGCTTTAAAACCAGCACCTGGTGTCTTTGGCAGTGTCAGTCTTTTAGACAGCCGCTGACCAGCTTATCGTACGGGTGCGTTCCTGGCTCCTGCTGTACCTGTGGTCTCACTGGTTAAAATTACACTCTCCCTTGCGCTGTCCACATAGCTTCATACGCGTTTCGCAGTTTTGCGTCTTCAGAAAAGCTGGTGGATGATTTTGCTGTCACTGTATTTATCCCCTCTGTCAAATTGCACTTACTGGCCAAACAGGAAGTGGCTGCGCCGCCATCTTTACTATACCGGAAGTGGCCCGGCGGCCATCTTAACTCCTGTATACTGGCCAAACAGGAAGTGGCTGCGCCGCCATTTTTACTATACCGGAAGTGGCCCGGCGGCCATCTTAACTCCTGTATACTGGCCGTGTATTACCTCTATTGCTAAGTGTGTTTCCCCGGGACAAATTATGTGTTTATTGGTGCAGCTGCTAAGCGCCATACTGCCCCAAATCCTCACTATTTTTGGCGTCATAATGCTGCTGATATCCCTGGTTTTCCTCCCCTACGTTCCCTGTAGCCCGGAAGTGCGGGGACCCGGATGTACTGGTGCCGCCATTTTAGTATCTGGCATAGGGTTTATATAATGTGGGATGGTTGGACTCCCAACCATTTCCACAGGAAGTGCCCAATCGGCCATCTTAAGTCCTGTAGGTGACCTTTCCTGCTGTATGCGTCTGTGCCTGACGCTGCCATAGGCACCTTACAGATGTACATACAAAATGTATATATTACTATTCATTGCCGTAAATTGTTAAAAAGCATTCATAAAAGATCAATAATCAAGTACACTCAAATGCAGGGGGTTTTTGTCATATAGAGACATTCTATCTATATTGTATGGGCCAATTAATATTTAGTATGACAATTCCTTGCAATAAAACACTGTCATTAAAAATGGAATTATATATCGAAAAAACTTGTTGTCGGTGCGTTAATAATCTAGAAGCGTCTAAATTATGTATATTATTAAAATTATTAAAATTAGGAAACCAGGTGTGGGTGTATACTCAGGTTAATTTATATTTATGCCTGCGCTAGTAGTCCTCCAAAAAACAATTAACGTCTAATTCTACATTCATCCCTTTCGGTTTGAGTGTATCCATTTTAAAAATCCATTCGGTTTCGTTGCGTGAAATTTCCCTGCGCATATTTAGGTTTCTCCAGTTCTGTTCAATTTTGTCAATTGCGTAAATTTTTAACTTACTAGGGTCTCTATTGTGCTTTTGTCTGAAATGCAACGAAACACTATGGTGGATGAACCCCTTTTTTATATTTCTAATATGTTCACCCATACGTACTGACAGTACTACTGCACGTAATGAGTTTATCTATTTTGAATTATTTTTTATTAGCATGGGATGTAAAATGGCTGACCTTCCTGGGCCCTTTAGTGATGCGACATGGTTTACACTTCCCGCATCTATAAAATCCCTTCTGGTCAAAAAAAGTAGTCATTTTCTTAGGTGGGTCCGGTACGTTTTTTACCAAGGTATCCCTGATTCTTCTGGCTCTTCTGTATATAAATTTTGGCTTAGCAGGTAAAATTTTATTTAGATCTGCGTCTCCCCTAATGATGGGCCAATGTTTGGTGATGATTTTTTCAACCGCTCGATAATCCGCACTGAAGCCCGTCACGAAAGTGACATCATTTGTTTCTGGTGGTTTGCGTTCCTTATCCTTCAGCATCTCGTTACGGTTCATGGAATTTACTTCTGATCTTGTTTTCTCCAGCCTGTTTCGCTCATATCCTTTCTCAACGAATCTGTCAATGAGGATATTTGTTTGCCGCTGGTAGTCATCCGAAGAATTGCAATTACGTTTGATTCGGATGAACTGCCCCTTTGGTATAGCCCGTTTCCACTGGGGATGGTGGCAGCTTCCGTACGGGATATACCCGTTTCGGTCCGTTTCCTTGAAATGCGTTCTCGTGTGAAGTTCTTTCCCATTTTTAAATATTTCCAAGTTCAGAAACTGCGTAACCTCTGTTTGGATGTTGGTCGTGAATTTGATTCCATAATTATTGTGGTTAATATGCTCAATGAAGCCTTTCAGCTGTTCATGGCTACCCTCCCACACAATCAAGATGTCATCAATGAACCGTTTGTATGCTTGGATTTGCGGCCAGCTTTTCCCAAAAATTTCTTCACTTTCCCATTTATTCAAGAATATATTTGCCACACTTGGGGCGTATTTGTTGCCCATTCCTACGCCTTTTATTTGGCTGTAGTACCTGTGGTCATGCCAAAAAAAGTTGTTTTTCATGGCCATTCTTAGTCCTTCTAGGATGAATCTTCTCTGTTTTAATTTGAGCTTCGAGTGGTTTTTTAAGGCCCATGCTACTGCTGCCAGTGCATCTACTTGCTTAATGTTAGTATATAAAGACTCTACGTCTATAGTTACCAACAGTGTAGAATCTTTGACTGAGACCTTTGTGAGCGTGTTAATAACATCCTTACTATCTTTGATGAAGGAGTTTCCTCCTGCTGCCAATGGCTGCAGGAACACATCTAAGTATTCCCCCAACCGGGAATGTACCGAATTTATGCCGCTGATAATGGGGCGTCCCGGAGGTTTAGATTTATTTTTGTGTATCTTCGGTACCTGATATATTACTGGGATCCTGGGAGCCTTTGGTAACATATATCTACCCTCCTTTTTGTTTATAATGTGGTCAGCTATCCCTTTGTTTAAAAAAAATTTTAGTTTAGATTTCAGTTCCTTGTTGGGGTTCTTCTTTAGTAATTGGTAGGTGGTGGTGTCATTCACTAGCCTGTTAAGTTCGTCTGCATAGTCCTTTTTGGTTAGTATGACCAACCCCCCCCTTATCCGCAGGCCTTACAACTATATCTTTCCTTTTTTCCAGTTTCTTTATTCCTTGCCAGATTCTATCCTGCTTAGTGTTCCTTTGTGGTTTGATGTTCCTTATTTCTTTTTCTACCATTTTTTTAAAGACCTCTATGTGGTGGTTGGAGCTCATTTTTGGGTTGAAGGTTGATTTGTTTTTTAGTTGACTATGCGTGTATTCTGGAGTTTCTCTTTCTGTTGTGTTCCCCCCTTTGTTTCCAAAATATTTCTTTAAATTTAATTTCCTTATAAACTTTTGCAAGTCTATAAATGTTTCAAAACCATTGAAGGCTTTACTGGGCGCAAATTTAATTCCTTTATCTAGGACCAGTAATTCTTCCTCTGAAAATACAATATTGGTTAAATTAAAAACGCCTTCACCTAATTTGACCTTTTTCTTTTTGCTTCCCCCTCTGCACCCTCTCCTTCTTGGGGGTTGTGGTTCCAACCTCCCCTGCTGGTCTGAAAAACCGGCATTGGTGGTCTGAAAGACTCCCCCCAATCTCTCCATTCCCCCTGCCATTGGGGTGGTCCATAATTTTGGCCATAATAGCCTCTACCTCTCCCCCTCTGGCCTCCTCTCCATGGTCTGGAGTATTGTCCATTATAGGGTTGGTAGGGATATTGTTGGGGTGGTGGTCCTCCCTGGTATGAGGGACCTCCCTCTTGTCCCCCCTGCGGTGGTTTCTTTGGGGTGGGATTATTGGCGCTGTTTCTATTTGGGGCAACTGTGATTGTGTCATCAAAATTATCAAAGAGATCATCCATGTCCAATCTCATTTCTGGCCAACAGGAGGTTGGACATGGATGATCTCTTTGATAATTTTGATGACACAATCACGGTAAACATAGAACAGGGATTTAAACAGCTCGAAAACGCCATGGACAAACAAGTAAGGGTATGGTGGGACATTACCACCCTGCAAAAGTACAAAGAAGCTCACATCACACCCCGGAGGTTACGATGGGATGTAGGACCAAATGATGGCCTGACAGATACCGGACTAAATAAAGTATGGTCAGAATTTTTTAATGGATGTGAGAACAAGCCATTAGAGATGATCATAGAAAGGAGAAAAATCAAGCTAACCAAAATAGAAAGCACTATCAATAGCCTCAAAGAAAGTATGATTCCGCATATAAATACTGAAGGATATGGCATTAGGGCCAAATAACTACAAGATTTTCTGGGAAAACTACATAATGAAATTAAGATAAAAAAGGTCAAGAAATATCAGCGGGACAAAAAAGATTATCTAGCTGGCAAGATCTATAACTGGCAAGAGAATGACAGCACACCAAGCTCCACTAATACATCTCTCAATGAAGACCCGGAAACAACAGAAACCCAGGCAGCAGGAAATACGCAGGGAACAGTTGCCTTAACAAACACAAAGAAGAAAACGGAAAAACATGCCCCAAATAGAAACAGCGCCAATAATCCCACCCCAAAGAAACCACCGCAGGGGGGACAAGAGGGAGGTCCCTCATACCAGGGAGGACCACCACCCCAACAATATCCCTACCAACCCTATAATGGACAATACTCCAGACCATGGAGAGGAGGCCAGAGGGGGAGAGGTAGAGGCTATTATGGCCAAAATTATGGACCACCCCAATGGCAGGGGGAATGGAGAGATTGGGGGGAGTCTTTCAGACCACCAATGCCGGTTTTTCAGACCAGCAGGGGAGGTTGGAACCACAACCCCCAAGAAGGAGAGGGTGCAGAGGGGGAAGCAAAAAGAAAAAGGTCAAATTAGGTGAAGGCGTTTTTAATTTAACCAATATTGTATTTTCAGAGGAAGAATTACTGGTCCTAGATAAAGGAATTAAATTTGCGCCCAGTAAAGCCTTCAATGGTTTTGAAACATTTATAGACTTGCAAAAGTTTATAAGGAAATTAAATTTAAAGAAATATTTTGGAAACAAAGGGGGGAACACAACAGAAAGAGAAACTCCAGAATACACGCATAGTCAACTAAAAAACAAATCAACCTTCAACCCAAAAATGAGCTCCAACCACCACATAGAGGTCTTTAAAAAAATGGTAGAAAAAGAAATAAGGAACATCAAACCACAAAGGAACACTAAGCAGGATAGAATCTGGCAAGGAATAAAGAAACTGGAAAAAAGGAAAGATATAGTTGTAAGGCCTGCGGATAAGGGGGGGGGTTGGTCATACTAACCAAAAAGGACTATGCAGACGAACTTAACAGGCTAGTGAATGACACCACCACCTACCAATTACTAAAGAAGAACCCCAACAAGGAACTGAAATCTAAACTCAATTTTTTTTTAAACAAAGGGATAGCTGACCACATTATAAACAAAAAGGAGGGTAGATATATGTTACCAAAGGCTCCCAGGATCCCAGTAATATATCAGGTACCGAAGATACACAAAAATAAATCTAAACCTCCGGGACGCCCCATCATCAGCGGCATAAATTCGGTACATTCCCGGTTGGGGAAATACTTAGATGTGTTCCTGCAGCCATTGGCAGCAGGAGGAAACTCCTTCATCAAAGATAGTAAGGATGTTATTAACACGCTCACAAAGGTCTCAGTCAAAGATTCTACACTGTTGGTAACTATAGACGTAGAGTCTTTATATACTAACATTAAGCAAGTAGATGCACTGGCAGCAGTAGCATGGGCCTTAAAAAACCACTCGAAGCTCAAATTAAAACAGAGAAGATTCATCCTAGAAGGACTAAGAATGGCCATGAAAAACAACTTTTTTTGGCATGACCACAGGTACTACAGCCAAATAAAAGGCGTAGGAATGGGCAACAAATACGCCCCAAGTGTGGCAAATATATTCTTGAATAAATGGGAAAGTGAAGAAATTTTTGGGAAAAGCTGGCCGCAAATCCAAGCATACAAATGGTTCATTGATGACATCTTGATTGTGTGGGAGGGTAGCCATGAACAGCTGAAAGGCTTCATTGAGCATATTAACCACAATAATTATGGAATCAAATTCACGACCAACATCCAAACAGAGGTTACGCAGTTTCTGGACTTGGAAATATTTAAAAATGGGAAAGAACTTCACACGAGAACGCATTTCAAGGAAACGGACCGAAACGGGTATATCCTGTACGGAAGCTGCCACCATCCCCAGTGGAAACGGGCTATACCAAAGGGGCAGTTCATCCGAATCAAACGTAATTGCAATTCTTCGGATGACTACCAGCGGCAAACAAATATCCTCATTGACAGATTCGTTGAGAAAGGATATGAGCGAAACAGGCTGGAGAAAACAAGATCAGAAGTAAATTCCATGAACCGTAACGAGATGCTGAAGGATAAGGAACGCAAACCACCAGAAACAAATGATGTCACTTTCGTGACGGGCTTCAGTGCGGATTATCGAGCGGTTGAAAAAATCATCACCAAACATTGGCCCATCATTAGGGGAGACGCAGATCTAAATAAAATTTTACCTGCTAAGCCAAAATGTATATACAGAAGAGCCAGAAGAATCAGGGATACCTTGGTAAAAAACGTACCGGACCCACCTAAGAAAATGACTACTTTTTTTGACCAGAAGGGATTTTATAGATGCGGGAAGTGTAAACCATGTCGCATCACTAAAGGGCCCAGGAAGGTCAGCCATTTTACAACCCATGCTAATAAAAAAGAATTCAAAATAGATAAACTCATTACGTGCAGTAGTACGCATGTCACCTACGTGCTGGAATGCGAGTGTGGCATACAGTATGTGGGCAGAACCACCAGGAAACTGTCAGTACGTATGGGTGAACATATTAGAAATATAAAAAAGGGGTTCATCCACCATAGTGTTTCGTTGCATTTCAGACAAAAGCACAATAGAGACCCTAGTAAGTTAAAAATTTACGCAATTGACACAATTTAACAGAACTGGGGAAACCTAAATATGCGCAGGGAAATTTCACGCAACGAAACCGAATGGATTTTTAAAATGGATACACTCAAACCGAAAGGGATGAATGTAGAATTAGACGTTAATTGTTTTTTGGAGGACTACTAGCGCAGGCATAAATATAAATTAACCTGAGTATACACCCACACCTGGTTTCCTAATTTTAATAATTTTAATAATATACATAATTTAGACGCTTCTAGATTATTAACGCACCGACAACAAGTTTTTTCGATATATAATTCCATTTTTAATGACAGTGTTTTATTGCAAGGAATTGTCATACTAAATATTAATTGGCCCATACAATATAGATAGAATGTCTCTATATGACAAAAACCCCCTGCATTTGAGTGTACTTGACTATTGATCTTTTATGAATGCTTTTTAACAATTTACGGCAATGAATAGTAATATATACATTTTGTATGTACATCTGTAAGGTGCCTATGGCAGCGTCAGGCACAGACGCATACAGCAGGAAAGGTCACCTACAGGACTTAAGATGGCCGATTGGGCACTTCCTGTGGAAATGGTTGGGAGTCCAACCATCCCACATTATATAAACCCTATGCCAGATACTAAAATGGCGGCACCAGTACATCCGGGTCCCCGCACTTCCGGGCTACAGGGAACGTAGGGTAGGAAAACCAGGGATATCAGCAGCGTTATGACGCCAAAAATAGTGAGGATTTGGGCAGTATGGCGCTTAGCAGCTGCACCAATAAACACATAATTTGTCCCGGGGAAACACACTTAGCAATAGAGGTAATACACGGCCAGTATACAGGAGTTAAGATGGCCGCCGGGCCACTTCCGGTATAGTAAAAATTACGGCGCAGCCACTTCCTGTTTGGCCAGTATACAGGAGTTAAGATGGCCGCCGGGCCACTTCCGGTATAGTAAAGATGGCGGCGCAGCCACTTCCTGTTTGGCCAGTAAGTGCAATTTGACAGAGGGGATAAATACAGTGACAGCAAAATCATCCACCAGCTTTTCTGAAGACGCAAAACTGCGAAACGCGTATGAAGCTATGTGGACAGCGCAAGGGAGAGTGTAATTTTAACCAGTGAGACCACAGGTACAGCAGGAGCCAGGAACGCACCCGTACGATAAGCTGGTCAGCGGCTGTCTAAAAGACTGACACTGCCAAAGACACCAGGTGCTGGTTTTAAAGCACCTCTCTTGTGAGTAGTTTTTTATTATGAATTTTAAATAAATATATTTTTAAACGTATTTCACCATGATGAGCCCCTTGGTTTCTTTGAGGCATTGAGGAACATCCTGAGAGGACTCACCAACTTTAACGGAATACGTTTTTGAGGCACATTACCAGCTGGGGTCTGGTGAGTTTGCATTTCAGCAGTTGGTGGTGGTAGCACTTATCTTTATCGGGTGGAAGAAGTGACAGCACCCTGTATGCATGAAATATAGCACCAGGATTTAAACTCAGCAACACTTTCTGTTTGGACTGGAATTTGTGAACTGGCGCTTACCCATAATTGGGGACGTGTTGCAGCATGAATGCACATGAATTGTGAAAAACTAATTTTTGGCACCAACGCACCTTATTATTATTTTTATATATTAATAATATTATTCATTATTTATATGTTCGCACACTTGTGCATGTATATTCATAATAGTTTATAGACTCACTTATAGCACTTTGGAATATTGTTTCACAAGCACATCATTTGGGGTAGCCATATTTATTTATTTATTTTTGATGGCACAGCATATGCACATAGCATCACGCTAGTACATATGTTCACAAGAGCTGTTTCTATAGTGACCCATCACGTACATCACTGTACTGGATCTAGCACTATATCACTATAGGGGTCAAATAGAAAAAAAAAACTAAACTAAAAAAATTTGTTTTCCAAAAAAATAATAATTTTTTTTTTTTGATATCACATTATTATACCAGCGCAGTACCAACACCTTTTTAATTTTTTCACCTAAACCTCATAGAAGGTTTATACAGCACTGCAGCAGGTCAATATAGTATTATTTAGAACTTATTTTTGCGCCGGTGACAATCACTTTTCCTAGAGCAGTCTTGTGACTTCTATCAGTGTCTGGTTAAAGCTTGTATGAGGAGTTGTCATTCCACACGGATTGTCCTATCAGGCTGCAGAACCCCTGACCCTCTATCTGGACAGGGCTGATTGGCCCTGTGCTGATCACATGCACTCTCCCAAAAAAAAAAAAATAACTAGCAATATACACCAAACCAAGAATGAGCAGAGTGACTCCAAAAGGCTCTGTACTAACAAGAGATGGATTGGGGGTCAGTGGGAGAAGGGGAGTCAGAGAAGACAGGATCAAACAGCCTTTTTTACACAATACAGAGGATTAGAGGGTTCCACAGTGAGTATAACAGACTGATTTTACTGTTGGTTTAGTAACACTTGAACTCATTTGCAACCAGCAGACGGAGCTGTACAGTATACTCCTTGTCACATGCTGGACAGGCTTCCCCTTTATGCCTTAGGCTAAAAAATTTTTTTTTTAAGAAAACTCTATATAGTGTAACCCCTAAATAAATGTTCCAATTTCTAGACAGTCCAAGATATAGTTAAAGGGTAACTCCACTTTTGTGGTGGAAAAAAGTAGCAAATAAAAAAATGCAAGTCTTATTGTAACTGAATGTTAATAAAAAATACCTTTCCTATTTAATCTGCAGCACCTGAATTCTCTATAAAATGCAATGCAATATGACTACCTGGAGGCGTTCTGTACACAGATGGTGTACAGAACACCCCCTGAAAACGTAATTTACAATGATTAGCTTACTGATTTTCCCTGATTCTGCACTAAGACACAAGTCAGATTCTGGGCATCCCCTGCAACAAATATGTAATTCTTGTTGAGATACTTCCAATGGTAAATCACGTTTAAAGGGATGCAGACCCTGTTACTTTCCTCATTAGAGTCCTGCAGGTGCAGCAGCTGATTGATAATTATACCATATCAAACCACTCCGATTCAGATTCACATTGCACAAGAACACAGACAAAATAAACAGCTGTTCCTTCAGAATAACAAAGGGTAGGAACCTGTAACAAAGTGTGGTAAAATCCTTGCACTGTACATAGATCACTCAGCGATGAATGTGTTTTTCTCAACTCTTTAAGTTTTAGTCAGGAAATTAGTTAGAGAAGGCTTATTAGAAAATTTACAAAAAAAAGTGGTCACTGCAAGAGTCACGTTTCTTGTTCTGGAGGCCCCAATACAAAAAGTTCCCTTCCCAGCATTGAGTGACCTTTAAATAATACAGTTTGCACACAGAATAAGTTAGGTTTTAATCAGTAATTTTGTGAGAATAGTTTTGGCTTTTTGTTTACTCACTACAAAAGAATCCCCCCTCCCCAAATCCCATTAAATCCAATACCAGCTTTACCAGAAGCGAGTGCCTGACAGAAAAGAAAAATATACAATTCTCACACAGTCCCAGGATAAAGTTTTGGAAGTTGTAGTCAATAAATTTGTGTTTTTCCCTATACTAATGAAGATGGTTACCTGCTGCCACGCCATATGTCTCTTCTTTCCTGGTCACCTGGCTCACACAGCCAGCTCAGACAGCAGTGCAGTCTCCAGCATGCTCCAAGGGTGCACCTACGTGGGATAGGTTTTATGACGGGATGCAGGATGCTGATGGAAGGATGAGCTCAAGTGGTCCAACTTTGGGACAGTAGTCCATACTTCTCATAACCATGGTGCTTAGCAACACAGGTGCAGCAGACAAGACAAGGACTCAGACAGTATTTTCAAAGTGACTGGAGTCTATTTCATAGCAAGCACCCAAACTAAATCCCCTCATGCTGACTGTCCTTTACCAGCCACCAAACACCCCTGTGGCTGTCTACCTTGTGCTAATCCAAGACACTTATCTTTTAGATTTGTGCACCACATTTTGATGAACATGGCCCTCAATGCAATCACCAATTATTATGTATCCCTACGCAGACAATAATTTGTCCCAGCCTACTAGTGAAGTGGTTCCCCTTAATGTGGAGGCACCTGGCAGGAGGAAGGGGACAGGAAAGCCAATGTGGGACCAGAGAAGAGGAGGATCCAGGCTGCTTTGTGCAAAACCACTGCATAGAGCAGGTAAGTATAACGGGCCAAATCCTCAGCCAGGCGGCGTAACTTAACTTTCAGCAGTTAAGTTACACTGACTTAAAGTTTTTACCTAAGTGCCTGATCCACAAAGCACTTACGTAAAAATTTCAAGCAGTGTAAGTTAAGTGCCGCCGTCGTAAGGCGTTCCTCCTCTCCGGGGGGCGTTTACAATTTAAATGAGGCGCGCTCCCGCGCCGGCCGTACTGCGCATGCGTGTGACGTCATTTTCCCGACGTGCATCGCGCGAACGTAATTGACGCCGGGCGGCTTTGTGGATTGCGACGGGACACTAAAGTTGCGACGGGTGAAAAAAAGACGCGCCGGGAAAACAAATAATTAAAACAAAAAATGACAGCGTCGCTCAGCATGCATTCCTGAGAGGGAGAACTCCATGCCAATTTTCAACGAAAAAACCGGATTGGTTTTCCCCCCCCAGGAGCATACCAGGCCCTTAGGTCTGTTATGGGTTGTAAGGAGACCCCCCCCCCGCCGAAAAATCGACGTAGGGGGTCCCCCTACAATCCATACCAGACCCGTATCCAAAGCACGCTACCCGGCCGGTCAGGAATGGGAGTGGGGACGAGCGAGCGTCCCCCCCCTCCTGAGCCGTGCCAGGCCGCATGCCCTCAACATGGGGGGGTTGGGTGCTCTGGGGCAGGGGGGCGCACTGCGGGCCCCCCCACCCCAGAGCACCCTGTCCCCATGTTGATGAGGACAGGACCTCTTCCCGACAACCCTTGCCATTGGTTGTCGGGGTATGCGGGCGGGGGCTTATCGGAATCTGGGAGTCCCCTTTAATAAGGGGGCCCCCAGATACCGGCCCCCCACCCTAAGTGAATGGATATGGGGTACATCGTACCCCTACCCATTCACCTGTAGGCAAAAAGTAAAATGTAGTAAACACACAACACAAGGCTTTTTAAAATAATTTATTATTCTGCTCCGGATGCCCCCCCTGTCTTCGTTATTAGCTCAATTAGCAGGGGGGGCTTCTTCTTCCACTCTCCGGGGGTCTTCCGCTCTCCGGGGGTCTTCTCCGCTCTCTGGGGGGGGGCTTCTCCGGACTTCGGGGGGCTTCTTCCATCTTCTCCCCTCTTCCGCTGTTGACTCGGCGAACCCCGGTTCTTCTGCAGCTCTCCGGTGCCTTCTTCTTCAGCGCTGGCTGCCTGCTATGTTTGTGTGTTAGCTCGATTTCAAACAGGCAGCCAGCGCGGTCTTCTGTGGCGTCATCTTCTCTTCTGTTCTTCTCCCTTCTTCCGATGTTGACTCGTCGCCTGTTGTCGCTGTAATGATGGAAGCGCGCCTTGCATCACATTTATATAGGCATCACCGTCCCATCATGCTCCGGTAGGTACCCACGTGGTGGGTGCACGTGGGTAGGCACCCACCACGTGGGTACCTGCCGGAGCATGATGGGACGGTGATGCCTATATAAATGTGATGCAAGGCGCGCTTCCATCATTACAGCGACAACAGGCGACGAGGCAACATCGGAAGAAGGGAGAAGAACAGAAGAGAAGATGACGCCACAGAAGACCGCGCTGGCTGCCTGTTTGAAATCGAGCTAACACACAAACATAGCAGGCAGCCAGCGCTGAAGAAGAAGGCACCGGAGAGCTGCAGAAGAACCGGGGTTCGCCGAGTCAACAGCGGAAGAGGGGAGAAGATGGAAGAAGCCCCCCGAAGTCCGGAGAAGCCCCCCCCGGAGAGCGGAGAAGACCCCCGGAGAGCGGAAGACCCCCGGAGAGTGGAAGAAGAAGCCCCCCCTGCTAATTGAGCTAATAACGAAGACAGGGGGGGCATCCGGAGCAGAATAATAAATTATTTTAAAAAGCCTTGTGTTGTGTGTTTACTACATTTTACTTTTTGCCTACAGGTGAATGGGTAGGGGTACGATGTACCCCATATCCATTCACTTAGGGTGGGGGGCCGGTATCTGGGGGCCCCCTTATTAAAGGGGACTCCCAGATTCCGATAAGCCCCTGCCCGCATACCCCGACAACCAATGGCAAGGGTTGTCGGGAAGAGGTCCTGTCCTCATCAACATGGGGACAGGGTGCTCTGGGGTGGGGGGCCCCGCAGTGCGCCCCCCTGCCCCAGAGCACCCAACCCCCCCATGTTGAGGGCATGCGGCCTGGCACGGCTCAGGAGGGGGGGGGCGCTCGCTCGTCCCCACTCCCTTCCTGACCGGCCGGGTAGCGTGCTTTGGATACGGGTCTGGTATGGATTGTAGGGGGACCCCCTACGTCAATTTTTCGGCGGAGGGGGGGTCTCCTTACAACCCATACCAGACCTACGGGCCTGGTATGCTCCTGGGGGGGAACCCATGCCGGTTTGGAATTTACAAATTGCCATGGAGTTCTCCCTCGGGAATGCATACCAAATGCCGTCGCTTGAATGGGCCTTTACAAGGTGTGACTAACTTTACACTTTGTAAAAGCAGCCCTAGTTTTACACCAGGCAAACTAACACTTACGGCGAAAAAACTAGGCACAAAAGCTTTGAGGATCGCCCTAAGTGCTAATTTGCATACTAGCAGAGGCATTTCGACTCGAAATGCCCCCAGTGGCGGATGCGGTACTGCATCCTAAGATCCGGCAGTGTAAGTCTCTTACAGATGTCGGATCTTCTGCCTAACTTAGGAAAACTGCTTCTGAGGATCAGTTCCAAAGTTAGAACCAGAGATACGACGGCTTACGCCGGAGTATCTCTTTTGTGGATATGGCCCAACATGTTTGCTTTTTTATATATATATTTTGCTTTAATACTATGTTCTTTGGATCTGGTATGGATTTTAGGGGGCCTCATGCAGAATAAAAATGACATGCAGACACCCAAATAATACTAAACCCTTTGATTCTGGTATGGATTTTAACCACTTACCCCCCGGACCATATTGCTGCCCAAAGACCAGAGTACTTTTTGCGATTCGGGACTGCGTCGCTTTAACAGACAATTGCGCGGTCGTGCGACGTGGCTCCCAAACAAAATTGGCGTCCTTTTTTTCCCACAAATAGAGCTTTCTTTTGGTGGTATTTGATCACCTCTGCGGTTTTTATTTTTTGCGCTATAAACAAAAATAGAACGACAATTTTGAAAAAAATGAATATTTTTTACTTTTTGCTGTAATAAATATCCCCCAAAAATATATAAAAAAACATTTTTTTCCTCAGTTTAGGCCGATACGTATTCTTCTACATATTTTTCGTAAAAAAAAATCGCAATAAGCGTTTATTGATTGGTTTGCGCAAAAGTTATAGCGTTTACAAAATAGGGGGTATTTTTATGGCATTTTTATTAATATTTTTTTTACTAGTAATGGCGGCGATCAGCGATTTTTTTTTTTGGTATTGCGACATTATGGCGGACACTTCGGACATTTTTGACACATTTTTGGGACCATTGGCATTTTTATAGCGATCAGTGCTATAAAAATGCATTAGATTACTATAAAAATGCCACTGGCAGTGAAGGGGTTAACACTAGGGGGCGGGGAAGGGGTTAAGTATGCCTGGGTGTGTTCTTACTGTGGGGGGGGGGGTGGCCTCACTAGGGGAAACACTGATCCTCGGTTCATACAGTGTATGAACCGAAGAAAAGCATTTCCCCTGCTGACAGGAACGAGAGCTGTGTGTTTACACACACAGCTCCCGTTCCCCGCTCTGTACCGAGCGATCGCGTGTGCCCGGCGGCGATCGCGCCCGCCGGGCACACGCACGGGAGTCGGGGGCGAGCGGGGGGCGCGTGCGCGCGCCTCCGGCGGCGCGCGTGCGCCCCTAGTGGCGGCTAAAAGGTAGGACGTCATAATACGTGATCTCGCCTAGGAGAGCCACCTTGTGGACGTATTATGACGGTGCGGCGACGGCAAGTGGTTAAGTGGGAACCCTGACCAAAATATGGCATGAGGCCTTTCAAATCTATACCAGACCCTTAAAGGAAAGGAACAGCTAAAACTTGGCTGTGCTTGTCCTTTGGACCACAAGAGGGCAGTTTGTTCTGCACTCGTGACCCGTTTTCATCTGACAGAAGCTAAAGCCTGCTGTTGGCTGATATCATAGAGCCGGTCCAGTCTGGAGAAAGATCGTGACCATATGATGGAAATCCACCCAAAAGCTTGAACTGGCACCTGTCTCAGCCTCTCAGCGAGCCTGAGCCGGATGCTCGAGCCCCTCAAAGGCTCAGCGCTCCAGTGAGCACCGGGGGGAGCAGAGCAGAAAGCTGCTGACTACTCACCGAGCACTGAGAACTGAGCAATCAGTGGGGTTTGTTTACTAAGTTCTCAGTCTTAGAGCCAGCGGGGGAAAGATGCAGCTTTGGACGATGCAGCATCGGACTGATGCAGCAACCATGTATGATTTCTGAGAAAAAAAACATAAACTTATTTTTTAATGCTAGCAAGCCAAGAAAGGTGGGGCAGCTGAGAATACCTAAACAGCCATGGTTTGGTCTGAACAAGAGTTAAACGTATCCCTAGTTAGTGTAATACTGGGAAGAAT
This sequence comes from Rana temporaria, assembly GCF_905171775.1. NCBI lineage: Eukaryota > Metazoa > Chordata > Amphibia > Anura > Ranidae > Rana > Rana temporaria. The sequence continues at coordinate 229,485,536 of NC_053489.1, forward strand.
GTGAAAGAATTTCAGCCAAGAAACATGGGCTTTACTGGCAGTAAATGGTTATCTTTAACAAACACCAATGGAGACCATCAATAGAAAACGAAAACCATTTGTGTTGATTGAACACTCAGGGCTGACATTCACATTTTGTTGCGCTCACCTACAGCAAGGAGAATTGAAGAAAGAACTAGAAAATCACCAGGATTCTCAGGTGAACAAAATATTTGTTGAGTGGGTTATGCAGAATTTCCTATGTTTCCATAGCATTTCTTTGTCCATAGTTATCAAGACATAACTCATTGTTGTCGGAAATCTTAACACCGCTACACACACAGCAGAAATCATACAGTGATGACAACTATTGCGAAAAAGCTTCAATTTGAACCAACAGAGCTTTGCTGCAACAATACAAAAATAAAATAATACTCAGGACCAAAACACATCAACATTATTAATATTTATATACCGTAACGTACATAGGTCCATTTTGTAAATGTCAGGATTGTATTACGAATTTGAGAGTAGCAATAAATCGCTTCAGTATTTGTAATGTGTATACTTTATGTTACATGGGTATTTATAATTGAGGACAAGATGTTTTAAGCACTTAGATCCACAAAGATGTGAATTTAGTCATGTCTGAATGTATTGCCTGAAATGCTTAGGCGTTTTTTTATTTTTTCATTCTTTGCTAAAGCATAAAGGGCCAACAGAGAATGGTTTGAAATTCATTAATTTTGTTTGCAATATTTAAAACATTTACTTTTTTTTCTGTACTGTTAAAGTCAAACTCTAGGCAGATAAAAAAAGACACAACTTATTGCAAATTTGCATACATTAATGCACCATTAAATCTATTATTTTAACCACTTAAGGACCGGACCAATATGCTGCTACATGACCCAAGGGTTTTTTACAATTCGGCACTGCGTCGCTTTAACAGACAACTGCGCGGTCGTGCGACGTGGCTCCCAAACAAAATTGGCGTCCTTTTTTCCCCACAAATAGAGCTTTCTTTTGGTGGTATTTGATCACCTCTGCGGTTTTTATTTTTTGCGCTATAAACAAAAATAGAGCAACAATTTTGAAAAAAATTCAATATTTTTTACTTTTTGCTATAATAAATATCCCCCAAAAACATATATAAAAATATATTTTTTTCTCAGTTTAGGCATTCTTCTACCTATTTTTGGTAAAAAAAATCGCAATAAGCATTTATCGATTGGTTTGCGCAAAATTTATAGCGTTTACAAAATAGGGGATAGTTTTATTGCAATTCTATTACTTTTTTTTATTTTATCTACTAATGGCGGCGATCAACAATTTTTTTTTGTGACTGCAACATTATGGCGGACACTTCGGACAATTTTGACACATTTTTGGGACCATTGTCATTTTCACAGCAAAAAATGCATTTAAATTGCATTGTTTATTGTGAAAATGACAGTTGCAGTTTGGGAGTTAACCACAGGGGGCGCTGTAGGATTTAGTGTTCACCTAGTGTGTGTTTACAACTGTAGGGGAGTGTGGCTGTAGGACTGACGTCATCGATCGAGTCTCCCTATAAAAGGGATGACTCGATCGATGCAGCGCCATAGAGTTCTTCAGCTCCGGGGAGCGATCGCGACGGAGCGGCTATAAACGAATAGCCGCGCCGTCATCCCAGATCGCTCCCCAAGGGAATCCGACCACCGCGTGTAGCGGGGGGGGGGTCCCGATCAGACGCCCGACCCACGTCTAGGCAGGGACGTACAGGTACGCCAATGTGCCTGTACGTGCCATTCTGCCGACGTATATCTACATGCGGCGGTCGGGAAGCGGTTAAATGTAAACAATGTAAACACCTGGATATGACTTTGTATCAGACCCTCGCTCTTTCTGTACATCAGAGCTCATCAGAGCACCATCCTTCCAGGGCATTTTATTTTCTATGACTGCCTCAGTTAGCCACATAGCCACCAGAGACTTCACGCAGTCCTCCAAAGACCCCACATAGCCACCAGAGACCTTACATAGCTACCTGAGAGTCCTCACAATATACCATAGACACTGCATAGGTGGAGCTCTAATAGGAACAGGTGGAGCCTACAGAGGAAGAGGTGGATCTTAAACAGGAAGGGGTGGGGCAAATTTAGATGGGGCGCCCAATTTTAGTCCTGCCTAGGGCAGTACAAAACCAATATACACCACCGATCCTAAGTGGACGTCATATGATGTCCTCTCAGGAAGCGTTGATCATGTGTCCGCGATCTGTCACAGACTGTATCCGCAGGACACAAACAATGACTGATCGGTGTACTGCTAGTACCATGTGACTGCCGTGACAAATCATGGCAGGTCACATGACAATGTATGGCTTTCTTTCATGCCATCCAATTTGTACAAATGTGTTGTTAGCTGTGATTGGTCAATTTGATCACATGGTGCAGACAGGACCAATCACAGGCTATCTGTACCATGTGATTAGCTTTGACCAATTACAGCTAATATATACTAGGGATTTGAAAGAATAGATTTTATAGGCATACTTAAAAATGTATAACAAAATATTTTATTGGAATTATAACAACAGCAAGATATTAGACACACATTACAATTACAGCTAATTACAACACAACAGACTGAATGAATTTTAATTCACTGATTTGGATTATATTACCAATGAAATGTAGCAGAATACATTTGTGGTTAAATTTATAAAGAAAAATTATTTATTTGCAAAATTTGATAACAGAAACAAAGAAAAACGGGTTTTGTTTTTTAATGTTCAGTTTTTTGTTTGTTTTTTCATTTATTTAGCAAAACATTTCAAACCCAGTATTCATTAAATACAACCAAAAGAAAGCTCTATTTGTGGGAACAAAATGATAAAAATTGTGTTTGACCGCGCAATTGTTATTCAAAGTGCAATAGCGCTGAAAGCTGAAAATTGGCCCTGGGCAGAAAGGGGGTAAAAGTGCCCAGAAGTGTTTAACAAGCACCATGCTGATAGAAACAGAGAGCAAAATGAAAGAGAGGTGAGCTGAACAGTCTGCTGCTTCTCCTTTCACTTTCCAGTCATAGAGGGAGGCACAAGACCTGTAAGTGTTGCTTAACTGCAACAGAGAAAAACTGTGTCTTCAGGGCTGTGCTATGTGTATGAGTAAATTCCAGAAGATAGAAGATGAGCAGATATACAGTGGGTGACAGCGATATTGTGTCAATCTCGCTCCCTTTCTCGGCGAGATTGACCACCTACGAGCCCTATCGCGGGAGCCAGCGCCGAGCTGGCCAGCCGTGATGGAGACAAAGCCATCATAGAAGCGACGGGAGATCCGACTTGGATTCCCGCCAATTCTAGCGTCGGCATTTGGTACGCATTCCTGAGAGGGAGAACTCCACGCCAATTTTTAAATAAAAAAACGGCATGGGTTCCCCCTCCAGGAGCATACCAGGCCCTTAGGTCTGGTATGGGTTGTAAGGAGACCCCCCCTACGCCGAAAAACCGACGTAGGGGGTCCCCCTACAATCCATACCAGACCCGTATACAAAGCACTCTACCCGGCAGGCCAGGAAGGGAGTGGGGACGAGCGAGCGCCCCCCCTTCCTGAGCCGTACCAGGCTGCATGCCCTCAACATGGGGGGGTCGGGTGCTCTGGGGCAGGGGGGCACACTGCGGGCCCCCCCCCACCAGAGCACCCTGTCCCCATGTTGATAAGGACAGGGCCTCTTCCCGACAACCCTGGCCGTTGGTTGTCGGGGTCTGCGGGCGGGGGGCTTATCGGAATCTGGGAGCCCCCTCAAATAAGGGGGCCCCCAGATACCGGCCCCCCACCCTAAGTGAATGTATATGGGGTATATCGTACCCCTACCCATTCACCTGGAGGCAAAGTGTTAAAGTAAATAAACAAACAACACAGGGTTTTTAAAATAATTCATTAGTATGCTCCGGAGGCCCCCCTGTCTTCTTTAGCTCTTTCAGCAGGGGGGGCTTCTTCTTTCGCTCTCCGGGGGGTCTTCTCCGCTCTTGGGGGTCTTCTCTGCTCTCCGTGGGGGTCTTCTTCTATGTTCGCCGCTCTCCGCTGTTGACTCGGCGCACCCCGGTTCTTCTCCCGAGGTCCGGTGCCTTCTCCTTCAGCGCTGGCCGCCGCTATGTCCGTGTGTTAGCTCAATTACTAGCAGGCGGCCAGCACGCTCTTCTGTGACATCATCTTCTTCACTTCTCTTCTTCTGCCTTCTCCAGATGTTGACCCGATGCTTCTTCTCGCTGCAATGACGGGTGCGCGGCTTGCATCCAACTTATATAGGCCGCACAGTCCCATCATGCTCCGGTACCTACCCACGTGGGTAGGTACCACGTGGGTAGGTACCGGAGCATGATGGGACTGTGAGGCCTATATAAGTCGGATGCAAGCCGCGCACCTGTCATTGCAGCGAGAAGCGGCGTCGGGTCAACATCCGAAGAAGGGAGAAGAAGAGAAGTGAAGAAGATGACGTCACAGAAGAGCGTGCTGGCCGCCTGCTAGTAACTGAGCTAACACACGGAGATAGCGGCGGCCAGCCCTGAAGGAGAAGGCACCGGACAGCGGGAGGAAGAACCGGGGTGCGCCGAGTCAACAGCGGAGAGCGGCGAACATAGAAGAAGACCCCCCCAGGAGAGCGGAGAAGACCCCCGAGAGCGGAGAAGGCCCTCCCGGAGAGCAGAAGACCCCCCGGAAAGCGAAAGAAGAAGAAGCCCCCCCTGCTGAAAGAGCTAAAGAAGACAGGGGGGCCTCCGGAGCAGACTAATAAATTATTTTAAAAACCCTGTGTTGTGTGTTTATTTACTTTAACACTTTGCCTCCAGGTGAATGGGTAGGGGTACGATGTACCCCATATCCATTCACTTAGGGTGGGGGGCCGGTATCTGGGGGCCCCCTTATTTGAGGGGGCTCCCAGATTCCGATAAGCCCCCCGCCCGCAGACCCCGACATCCAACGGCCAGGGTTGTTGGGAAGAGGCCCTGTCCTTATCAACATGGGGACAGGGTGCTATGGGGTGGGGGGGGCCCGCAGTGTGCCCCCCTGCCCCAGAGCACCCGACCCCCCCATGTTGAGGGCATGCAGCCTGGTACGGCTCAGGAGGGGGGGCACTCGCTCGTCCCCACTCCCGTCCTGGCCGGCCGGGTAGCGTGCTTTGGATACGGGTCTGGTATGGATTTTAGGGGGACCCCCTACGTCGGTTTTTCGGCATAGGGGGGGTCTCCTTACAACCCATACCAGACCTAAGGGCCTGGTATGCTCCTGGAGGGGGAACCCATGCCGGTTTTTTATTTAAAAATTGGTGTGGAGTTCTCCCTCTCAGGAATGTGTACCAAATGCCGACGCCATTAGCGGTAATCCAAGTCAGATCTCCCGTCGCCTCTATGACGCGCTCGCTGGAATGTGCTTTGTCTATTCCAGCGAGTGCGAGATGTCGGCACCATGTCGCCGAGAATCAGCGCGATGGTGTCGTGCTAAAAACACAATATCACAGTCACCCACTGTACACATTTTTGGGCAGGTAAAAAAGCTCATATATATGTTTTTCATCTCTGCTGTTTGCCTGGATTTCAGCTTTAATAATAGCTAGATGCTTTTTATGCTAAAACGGTTTTATACTATTGAAAGGCTTATTATAGTCCCCCTGGGGTGTACCTTAGTGAAATATTTACATAAACATAATAACAACATTATATGAGGTATTTTTTATTATGGTAAGGCATTTGGACACATTTTAATATATGTTAATAGCTCTTTTTATAAAAGCCAATCTGTGTTGTAGGTTTATTGACCTTTAAATGCAGAGCACACAGCTAAAATGCACTTATTTGAAATTACCTATAATTTTCATTTTACATTTATCAGCTCATTGTGTTGCTTAGCACTCTTCTATGCTATAAAAAATTATCTGCTTAGGATCTCCTTTTAGACCATCTCTGCAAAACACTGATGCATGTATCGAGTCACCAATGACTTTAAAGCTATATTTTTAAATATAATACAGGTGTAATGGACAATTGAATCATTCATCCACCAAATCGGTGTGTGTATATGCAGCATTAGAATGGACATTTTTATTGAATACCATACAATATTTGTGATCAGAACTGAGTAGGTTGTACTTCTCTGTAGTATACAATGGGCAGTAGTGATAACAAATGTAACCATGAATAACCCTAAGTAATGTACAAAGGATTGAAGCGGGGTGTGGATATGCAAAACTGTTGTAAATGTTCCAATTACTGTATATTAACCACTTAAGGACCAGATATATTGCATTTTTTTCAAAATTGTCACTCTATTTTTGTTTATAGCGCAAAAAATAAAGGGAGGGGGCGAGCACGACACTCCACACCAGGGAGAAAGCCTTGCATTACTGTGTGGAGTTACAGACAGAAGAACAGGAAGTGAGGATTTCTCAGAAGAAATAAGGACATTTAAAAGCAAAATCGAAGGATGAGGTAAGTGAAGGAGGCTATTTAGGGAAAACATTTTTTACCGTTACAACCCCTTTAAGATTCAAGCTTGTTTTATAGGATTTGCTGTAAGTGCAAACCCCCCTTTTTAATGATTAAATAAAGCATACATAGTTACACTATGGATCCTGTTGAGGTTACTCCCTTACGATTGCCTGTTTGACCCATGTGTCGTATGGTACATGTGTCCAACATTTCTAGTAAGTGCGGCAACCTTATAATTTTTCCATTGCACCGTTAAGATCAAGTCTTATCATCCTGAACAGCACAAGAAAGACTTTGTTTATTTATTTATTATTTTTTATGAAAATGAACTGTTTCAGGATGTTCACTCACTCATTTTGAATACTCACTTTGAATAATCCTTTGATGCTTTTTTATTTATTTTTTGTTCACTCAAATATCAGCATTTTACAGTTAGATTGACTGTTTATTCACTTTCTGAACAGTTTGTTTATTCACTAGTGACTTGTATGGCCAAATATGCTGCTGATAAGGCTGACAAAGAGGAGACATCTCAATCCGCAGTTTCAAGTATGTCTCAGCTTTGTCTCCTCCCATGCACCACATCTCTAATGCATTTTACAGTGTGGCTTGGGAGGAGACACAGCTGAAGTCTACCTGACACACATTGGACTGGGTGGTCTCCAGGTGTGTGGTCTGTTTTTCTTTTTACAAATTGTCTATCAGGCTAGACCCCTTTGAAGCTAGTACCCAGCAGTGTTCGGAATCACCACGTTGAAGATTGTGGGGCTTGGAACAGCACTCTTTGTCTCTCTTTGTTACTCTCTGTAACTGGGATAGACACAAGTTTTGCTCACTTGGTGGAATTTATACATAGCTCCAGTAAATTTACAGAGCAAAGTTGTAGTTGGTACAGTATAACAATTCTGAATTTAAATAAGGGTTCATAGGTCTACAGTATGTTTGTCTACATATAGCCATATACTTACCACTGCTAGACAGTGTCACCTTAGCATTGACCCCTTCCTTCTCTCCACTAAAACATAGTGGAGTTAGGGCCAGATTCACGTAGGTGAGCGGCGGCGTAACGTATCGTAGATACGTTACACCGCCGCAAGTTTTCATCGCAAGTGCCTGATTCACAAAGCACTTGCGATGAAAACTACGCTGGCAGCCTCCGGCGCAAGGCGGGCCAATTAAAATGGGCGTGTGCCATTTAAATTAGGCGCAATTCCCATCGTGCTTTGCGCGCCGTGACGTCATTTTTTCGAACGGCGATGCGCGTAGCGTACTTCCGTATTCCCGGACGTGTTACGCAAACGACGTTAAATTTTTAATTTCGACGCGGGAACGACGGCCATACTTTAGACAGCAATACGATTGCTGACTAAAGTTAGGGCACCCAAAACGACGACTAACTTTGCGATGGGAAACTAGACTAGCGGCGACGTAGCGAACGCGAAAATCCATTGTGGATTGCCGTAACTCCTAATTTGCATACCCGACGCTGGTTTACGACGCAAACTCCCCCCAGCGGTGGCCGCGGTACTGCATCCTAAGATCCGACAGTGTAAAACAATTACACCTGTCGGATCTTATGGATATCTATGCGTAACTGATTCTATGAATCAGTTGCATAGATAGAAACAGAGATACGACGGCGTATCAGGAGATACGCCGTCGTATCCCTTTTGTGAATCTGGCCCTTACTCTTTAATGCATTAGCTCTACATTAACATCTACACTATTCGGTATGTGTCATCATCTGTATGTTTACCCCGTCATGTTCTATTATGAACACATATTTCACACATTAATCATATAGTTGTGAAAACAGAGCACCCACCATCTATTTAGCAATCTAGATCAAAGAAAAAGAATGGAAGAGCACATCACACAGCACCATGTATGCAGGAGAAATAAATGCATTTGATCACAGCCAGCAGTTGAAGCATAGGAAATGTATTATTATACGATTTACTTGTCATTCATCTGAACAATCCTATTAAAGGGTCCGCATTGGGAGTCCAGATTGGAATATGTATATCTTCACTGACCTAAAGTAAAAGAGGTCAATCCCATTTTTTCATTGTTTGCTGACGAATAAGCAAGTGCCAGATCTAATTTCCTTACTGCAATTGGGTTATAACCTTGAAATGATAAAGCCAGGTACTCCAGAGAAAGGCTGTGGAAATGAAAAAGGTATATCCCTGTTATCTCTTGCCACTTACTTTAGCTACATTGGATCTAAATGTCAAGTAATAGAGCACTCACACTGTGCTGCACCTTCTATGATGAATTAAGTGTGCACATATCTGTGTGTCCAGGGAGCCGACAAGTTCTTACTAAGGAGAGGAGCTCATTACAACTCTCCTAGAAGACAGTGGCCAATTACACGTCTTGTCAGGAAATATAGAATCTGTAATTATTTGAAAGATGTAAAAGCACATTTCTGAATACATCTACATGTCTCAAAAAAGGTCACGAGAGATACTTGCTTATAGAACAAAATGGAACTTTATAACAGCTCAGAGCTATGCACTCTAGTTTCCATACCATAGATGTCACATACTATGCAATCTTTGGGTCTGAAAACAGTGACAAAAGTAACCTCATTATGTGCACTAACTGTTATGTATTCATAGCACTGCTTTAATACATAATTTATACAATATCTATTGGGGGAGCTCTATTCTCACAGAGGTATTACAATATATGTATAGCTTACCAGTGTAACAATATTATATAAACCAATTTTAGCTGTATTTTACATAGATGTGTCAAATAGAAGTTAGAATTACAGATGAGTTAACCCCTAACAATCCACTTTACAGTTGATTTGCCTGATTTTGCCTTGTAATTCAGTCAACAGCATATATATTATTTTTTACCAAAATGTGCTAGTTTTCCTACAGTATTGTTTTTAGGTTATTTTTATTTTTGAACGAAAAGCAGAGAAACAATTGGTTTTATTAAATTAGCAAACCCTAAACACATGCAGGCCTGACTTAATGGTAAAACAACTCAGTCACTTTAGCCTTCATGTTTAAGAAAGGTATTGGTCCTAGTCTGTTAGTATATTGACCCAACTATTCTCATGTTGCATTATCCTGTTGGTACCAATTTGAGCACAGATTCTCCTGAACTTAACCTCTCCCCACATTGTGGTTATAGTATAAGTTAGTTTGTTTATGTTGTATGTTGTGCCCTGTTGCAGTATGTTGCAGCATCAGAATAACTGCCCCTGCAAAAATCCAAAACAGCCGATCTAGTAGCGTGATAAGGACAGCTGGAGCTTATCACGCTACTAGACCGGCTGTTTTGGATTTTTGGATTTTTATGTTGGAACTTTTTTATACACATATTTTTATATGTTGGATTACATTGTCTGAAGTGTGAGCTGGTTTAAAGCTTTTTTAAGATTTTATTAAAAATCCCGTTTTGGATTTACATTATGTGGAGGATCTTTCCTTTTTTATATATATATATATCTGGAAAAGCTCTTTTGGTGTGGACATTTAACCCCGCCATATTGGGTCCTGGCTGTGGAGTCACCAATCTTGGAGGAGGCGCCGTTGAAGGAAAGAGGAGACACTCTGCGGTTCCGGTTCCCTCGAATCCCTGATTGGGATACAAGCGCAAGTGATCCACTACTGTAGGGTGAGTTGAATCTATACAGGAGGGTAAGAGTATTAATTTCTTTACCCCCACATCCCAAAGGTGAAGGCACTCCCCGGTGACATCTCTGAATAGCATACCATCTTACTCACATATAGACCGGTTAAAGTCTGCGATCATCTTTTTACATCTACTTGGGAATTCCCAATCTTTGGATACCTATTGATGATCTTATGGTGACGGCTGTCACAAAATTTATTTTGGACTGTGTCTTTACATTATAATTAATTTCAGTGACTATTCAATGATCATTTGATTCATGTTTCTGATTATTGTGTTCACCATATATTTTTTGTTATTTACACACAAAGAAAATCTTTTACGCTGTCCATCATCACGTTCAGCAAATATTTGGGCTTAGCTAGTATTTATGTTATTTACACACATTTAATATGTTTTGTTTAGTGTGCATACATTAACAACTTTCTTCAATGTTATAGAGAGGGGTATCCTATCTCTTCTTATATTTAGCACTACACTGTATCACCCTTATATATACTGATTGCCGGTAACCCTGCAAAAACAGTTTTAAAGGGGCTTGACAGCTTTGGTGCACAGAGTTACAGTTCACTTATACTTGTGTAACTGTTTTCATAAATGTTTATGGATAAATCACTTTACAGGTAAAGCACTATGGAGTTTGTATGTTTCTATTTACTCTGAGAACTGGATGAGAGAGCAGGCACCTTCTGGAGTTGTGAACAAGAAAAAGAACCTTGCGCTATGGAAGTAATAATAAATTAAATAGTGTATTGAAGCTGCTCCCCTTAAAAGTGCAAAGTGTTGCCTTGAACTAGTAAAAAATTTGTGAATATAGGGGGCACAATAAATCTGATTTACTCTAACTACAACAATAATAAAGTGAAAAGTGCTAATTGATCATATAAGGCTCAAAAGAAATTTACAATAATAAAGTGCAAAATGCTAATCAATGTGTATAAAATTAAAGAAATAGTGCAAATAGACAATATAATGAATATTGCATCAAAACAAAAAGTCCATATATTGATTGTGATTCAGCTCCAATCTGTGCACTGTCACCAATGAAAAGGACTTCACATAAATCACCCGATGGATGTGACTAAAAAACAGATAAACACAGGACCATAGTGTAAAAACATTTAATAAATGTGAATAAAAAGAGATAGCCAAATGGGCGCTTACATGAGTTGGTGCCTTATCCTGGAACTGAGGATAATAACGTGTATCACCAGGTAGATAGGTAATGCTGCTGTTCAGCGTCCGCTTGTGGGGCTAGGGTGCATTCCACTGCCGTGGTGTTCGTAAACCGGAAGTGACGTGACCGGGATGCGCCTTTATGTATCCACCAACAGAGCTATTTGACCCCTTTTTATAGGACGGTCAAAAAACGTTTTGGGAACACCAGATTGGTTCCGCTAATGGCATAAATCCACTCCAATGGTCACTCAGAAAGGAGCTAGAATGTAAAAAATTACTCCACAGGAGACACGGATGAAAGTCTCATAGCGTAGTCATTTTTAATAAAGTAAAAATAGCAGCAATGATAGCAGTTACACTCACATGTTGTAGTGCCTAGCCTGTCACTAGGTGTAAACAGTTTGTGTGAGTCAGCTGATCCCTAGGGGTGGCGTGTGTTCCATGTCTCGCTCCAAAGGGCAAGGCCTGGTGTGGGGTATCAAATATGGACACGGAAATGACGGATCATCTGCTCTGATATATGTTTCACCGTGATTGGCTTTTCAGGAAATGAGCCTTCTGGAATTGGAGGCTAACAGATCCATTAGGTGGGAAAAGCGTGGTTTGACATATTGCAACACAAAAAGAGGAGGTGAGAACACATATGGTGTTTGAGCACAAGTGGTAGTGTATAGTAAACAAAGGAACACCTACAGTGTTTTTTGTCTGCACAGTTTGTAATGGACTAAAAAAACACATGGAGAGACTGTTAAAACATACATTTTCTTTTTATTTGTATATTTTTATGATTTATGCTTTTTATTATCATATTAGAATAATATATAGTGTTATTAATCACAAGTATATATGTATAAGCATTTTTGGAAAGGAGTGGTACAGCACTGCTTTTTCACATATACAGTATAGATACAGATAAAATGGTATGAAATGTTATGATTCTCTATTTTGTCATTCTGTAGCTCCAATAACAAAGCTGTCAAAAGGATATCACTATGAATTCATTTGACTCCCAAATGAACAAACAAATCTGAAAAATACTGATCATGACCTAAAAGCTACTCCATACTGATCTCTGTACTCCTGGCAGAAGATTAGCACTTGTTATGTTAGAGATTTTTATAAACGTTTGAGTGGGCATGAAGTTTTTCCCAGCTGAAGCACAGATGAACAGATAAAAGTAACAAACCAAAAACCTCCTGTTAAATTGTTGACTGTGACCACAAGTTGTAAATCAAGTTTTTTTCCTATGGAATGCTGTTTTGAAGACTGGAATGTACAGACATTTTCCAGAATGAAGAAAGATATCTCTGACCATCTCTACCTTTTCGAATTTAATTTAGGCCCCTTTCACACATGCTGTCTAGGGATGAGCCGAACACCCCCCCCCCCGTTCGGTTCGCACCAGAACCTTCAAACGGACCGAACGTTCGCGCGAACATTTAGAACCCCATTGACGTCTATGGGACTCGAACTTTCGAATTCATAAGTGCTCATTTTAAAGCCTAATATGCAAGTTATTGTCGTAAAACATCTTTGAGAACCCGGGTCTTGCCCCAGGGAACATGTATCAATGGAAAAAAAGTTTTAAAAACGGTAGTTTTTTCAGGAGCAGTGATTTTAATGATGTTTAACTGCTTGCCGACCAGCCGCCGCAGTTATACAGCGGCAGGTCGGCTCCCCTGCGCGAGAGCCCGTAGCTATACGTCAGGAATGATCGATATAAAAATGCCAATGGTCCCAAAAATGCGTCAAAAGTGTCCGAAGTGTCCGCCATAATGTCGCAGTACCGAAAAAAAATCGCTGATCGCCGCTATTACTAGTAAAAAAAAATATTAATAAAAATGCCATAAATATACCCCCTATTTTGTAAACGCTATAACTTTTGCGCAAACCATTTAATAAACGCTTATTGCGATTTTTTTACGGAAAATATGTAGAAGAATACGTATCGGCCTAAACTGAGGAAAAAATATGTTTTTTTTTATATATTTTTGGGGGATATTTATTATAGCAAAAAGTAAAAAATATTCATTTTTTTCAAAATTGAGGCTCTATTTTTGTTTATAGCATAAAAACTAAAAACCGCAGAGGTGATCAAATACCACCAAAAGAAATCTCTATTTGTGGGGAAAAAAGGACGCAAATTTTGTTTGGGAGACATGTCGTACGACCGCGCAATTGTCAGTTAAAACGACACAGTGCCAAATCGCAAAAATTGCTCCAGCAATATGGTCCGGGGGTTAAGTGGTTAAAAAAAAATGAAAAATTCCTTTAAATATTGTACCTGCTGGGTGTCTATAGTATGCCTGTGAAAACGTCTTTGAGAACCCGGGTCTTGCCCCAGGGAACATGTATCAATGGAAAAAAAGTTTTAAAAACTGTAGTTTTTTTCAGGATTCCTGAAAAAACTACAGTTTTTAAAACTTTTTTTCCATTGATACATGTTCCCTGGGGCAAGACCCGGGTTCTCAAAGACGTTTTCACAGGCATACTATAGACACCCAGCAGGGACAATATTTAAAGGAATTTTTCTTTTTTTTTTTTTTTATTTAAGCATCATTAAAATCACTGCTCCTAAATCTTTAGGTGCAAACTACAGAGCACACGGCCAGTACACACCAAGTAGCTTTAGGTGCAAACTACAGAGCACACAGGCAATAAACCATGTAAGAATACTGCAGCTAGCACAATCACCTGCCTGCCAGTAAATTAGGAAGAACTGATCTAGCTAAACTATACAGTGTATAAATATATGTACAACACCTGGAATGTATATATATCCTCTGCCTGCCTGCTCAATCTACCTACAAAAAATGACACTCTCTCTGTCCTCTCTTAACCACCGCAACACACTACACAAGGCCGACCTGCAGGCGGCCTTTTAGGCCACGTACACACCTTCGGTCCAAACCGATGAAAACGGACCGAAGTTCAGTTTCATCTGTCCAAACCGTCCGCGTGTACGCCCCATCGGTCTTTTGTCCGAAGGACAAAAGTTAGAGAACTTGCTTTAAAATCGAACCGATGGACCGCTGACTGATAGGTCCAAACCGATGGTTAATACACAAAAGCATCGGTTCAAAACCCGCGCATGCTCAGAATCAAGTCGACACATGCTTGGAAGCATCAAACTTTGTTTTTTTCAGCACGTCGTGTGTTTTACGTCACCGCGTTCTGACCCGATCGGTTTTTGGAACGATGGTGTGTACGCACATCAGACCATCAGTTTGCTTCACCGGTGAACCGATGAAAACAGTCCGTCGGACAATTCCCATCGGATGGATCGACCGAGTGTACGTGGCCTTATAGTGTGGGGCGTGTACTAAACCCCCTGAGCCATAATTGGCCAAAGCCACCCTGGCTTTTGCCAATTATGGCTCTCCGTTTTTTGCAAGCTGTGATTGGCCAAGCATGCGGGTCATAGTGCATGCTTGGCCAATCATCAGCAAGTGACGCCGCAGTGAATTATGGTCTGTGAAACGTAACTCGAATTTGGCGCGAACGACCCGTTTTGTTCGTATTTCGATGAACGATCGAACATACGATGTTCGAGTCGAACATGAGTTTGACTCGAATACGAAGCTCATTCCTAATGCCGTCCGATCAGGTCCGCCTGTCCATTTTTCAGGCAGACCTGATCGAACGCTCCATTCACCTCTATGGAGTGACAGATGTCAGCAGTGACATGTGCGCTGACATCCACAGCTATCCGATCAGGTCTGCCAAATCCAGATGGATGGAGACCCTATTTTCCATCTGTCTGGCGAATCAGATTGGATGTAATCAGATAAAAATGGACAGGCGGATCCATTTTCATCCAATCTCCCATAGAGGACAGCGGGGCTCTGAAAGGTCCATCTCACAGTGAGCGGAGACGGACCTGTCATCTGCCTTCTCAGCGGAGATCAACAGATCGATCCCCGCTGAGCAAGCGGAGTCCATCAAAACGGACAGCACTGTCTGAAAGAGGCCTAAAGTCTTTACCTTTTTGGGGGAAAAAAAAGTATTAATTAGATCTGAACAGCACAAACTTCCTGCTACGCTGTTGAAATTGTATACTTACCAAAAGATTTGTAATGCTGCTTGGCCAGTCTTGGGTTCCAGGCACCTGTTTCAGACAGCATAGTCATATTCTGTCTTCCCTCTTTCATCTCTGTATACTAGGTATAGTTTGGAAATAGTTTGCAAGTCTTGCTCAACATTCGTAATCTTTGCAGTGAACCCCACTGAAGTTGCTATTGAAGACAGCGGTTGCTACATAGATACAGAACGTTGGGTGCAGTTCTAAGGTCCTTGTTCTGTATTGCTGTCTATTTGGCTGTTTTTTGTATTTGGAGTCTGTGGGTCTGTTTGCCTACTGTCCTAGTGTGTTCTGTGCCCTAACCCTCTCTCCCCTCCTTTTTGTGGTTGTAAACTAATTTTGTTCAACCTAATATTGACTGGCACCCATATTTCCTGCAACTTTCCACACCCACATGCCTAGGAACCAGCACCCTCAGGTGAAATGTCAGCCCTCTCTGATGCCAGGGGTTATAGGAACGCTACACAAATGATCTGCAAAATGAAAGGTAATTCATTTTTGCTTTTACATATGTGCTTTTTTAACTCTTTCAGAAGCACACCGGTGGGGGTTTACTTTGATAAGTATGTTGGTATAGCTACTACCTGAATCTGATGACACCCTCAAAATGTTGCAACTCAGTGAGACAAACAGTTTTAAATAATATGCAACTTTATTCGGGTGCAGCTGCATGCTGAAAATAAGAAAATGGTTATTGCAAAATAAGTCTCAAGTCAATAATCAAAAGTAGAGTCACAATATTGGCATTAAGACATCAGCAAATGTGATATAGCAGTTTCCTTCCCCATCTAAGTTACTTTTAATTTAAGTCCCAAACTTGTCCCAGGGTGAGCTCATGCATTGCATCCCTTAACAACTGCACAATAAAGGAATTCCAAAACAAATAGTAACCAATGTGCCATCTCTTTAACCCCTTCCTGACCAGCCGCTGCAGTTATACTGCGGCAGGTTGGCTCCACTGTGCGAACCGTCGTATCTGTACATCTGTTCACCTTTTGACCACTAGGGTGCAAGCTCGCACACCGGTGGCATTACGAAGGACCCGTTGCACGTGCCCGGCAGCCGCAATGACCGTCTGGGCACCCGCAATCCCTGACACAGAGACAGAATGGAGATCTGTCAATGTACACAGAGAACAATGAACAATGATCGGTCTCCTCACCCAGGCTGTCCCATCCCCTCATAGTTGGAATCACTACCTAGGTAAAGCAGTTAACCCCTTGATCGCCCCTACTGTTAACCCCTTCCCTGCCAGTGACATTTACACAATAATCAGTGCATTTTTATAGCACTAATCGCTGTATAAATGCCAGTGGTCCCAAAAATGTGTCAAAAGTGTCCGATCTGTCCGCCATAATGTCGCTGATCACCACCATTACTAGTAAAAAAATAATAATAATAACAAAAATGCCACAAATCTTTCCCCTATTTTGTAGACGCTATAACTTATGCGCAAACCAATCAATATACGCTTACTGCGATTTTTATTACCAAAAATATGTAGGAGAATACATATCAGCCTAAACTGAGGAAAAAATTTGCTTTTAAAAAAAAAAAAAAAAAAGGGGGATATTTATTATAGCAAAAAATACAAAATATTGTGTTTTTTTCAAAATTGACACTCTTTTTTTGTTTATATCGCAAAAAAAATTAAAACCACAGAGATGATCAAATACCACCAAAAGAAAGCTCTATTTGTGGGAAAAAGAGGATGTCAATTTTGTTTGGGTACAACGTCACACGACGTCCAATTGTCAGTTAAAGTGGCGCAGTGCCGTATCGGAAAAAATGGCCTGGTCATTGGGCAGTCAAATCTTCCGGGGTTGAAGTGGTTAAGATATTACATCCTGAAGCATACAACAGATGTGTGGTCCCTTTAGGAGGATTAACTTTAAGAATGTCTCTTTATCCAGATGTCTCTTTATCCTCTTAACTGTATCCAGTAGACATGTATGTAGGAACAATTGTCTGTATTCATCCTCTGTATGCAGCAGAACAACCTATGACACTATCTCCTGATGAGGTGAACAGGCAGCGGAAGACATAGCTGTGGTATATTGTAGTAAAGTAAACTGAGTCTAGAAATCTTACAGACAGTCATTGTCGCACAAGGAATGTCTCTGCTGAGACCACCTGGCACTTATAATACAGCAGTCAGCTTTCATCAATCTTGGGCAGACTGAAGAAACAGATGGAATCCACTCCAGCTTCTTTGTACCATCCTCTAGATCAGTGGTTCTCAACCTGGGGGTCGGGACCCCCTTGGGGGTCAAATGAGGATTTGCCAGGGGTCCCCAAAACCTGGGCTGTTCCTGAAGCCTGTCGCCGCCCACTCAGCCTCTTCACAGCCGCCCATTCAGTTCACGGCATAGCTGGGAGGCAGGGACTAAAGGTCAGCTGACTGGTGAGGAATGTGAAGTGGGAGGGGCTGGAGGAGACCCTATCTGCTGATTTCAGCATAGGTGTCACTGCTAGGAGAAACCACACAGTTGGAGACACAGTGAGTAACACTACTTGTGATTAGAGTTGCCTTTAAAAATCCCCACTACAGTTCACAGATCAGCAGATGACCTTGATCAAGAGCACCTAAGTTGGCTGATCCCAACTCCCCACCAGCACTGCCATTCATCCCAACCCCCACCAGCAGTGCCACTGAATCCCAACTCCCCACCAGCACTGCCACTGATTCCATACTACCCACCAGGGAGTAAGAAAAGGAATAAAAATAGAGAATACATGGAAGGGAGAGGAAAAGAGGGGGAGGAGCAAAGAAAAAGGGAGAGAGAGACTAAGAGAAAGAACAAGAAAGACGTCTAGAGAGGGATGGGGATAACAAACAAGAAATTTTTAAAGAGAGAGATAAAAGGGAAAGAAAGGAGAACAAAGAGAAAGAGTGGTACATCCTAAAATGTACTATTAAGGTGTTCTAATATTGTACGAGTGGAAGGGACTCAGGGATCGCTAAATGTCCGTGGGTTAGGGGTGCAAATTACTTGTCTCACCTTGGGTGCTGACAACTCACGATATAATTTTTTTTTACCGTTAGGGGTCCCCACAACTTGGGACATTTTTTTCAAGGGGTCACGGCACTAGACAGGTATAGAACCACTGCTCTAAATCGTGTACAACAAAAGTCTCACTAAAGAATCCATCAGGATGTCCCCCTGAAGTCTCTCTCAGCTAAATTTTTCCAGAAGCTTCTTTCTTTCAGACTGTTTCTCTCTGATGTCACATCTGCACTTCATGCTACCATGTGTCATCTCTGTAGCGAAATTGTGCTGGTCATTTTGGGATAGTCTGAAGTTTATTGAGCTACATTAATGGCAAGCTGTTAGGAACAAAGTGTCCTCTAGTGACCTGAAATAGTCTGCGTGAAATAGTACACATTTGCTTCCACATAACAAATGAAAATGTAAATTCTGCAAAGTGAAAAAGTTAAACACTACTCAACAGGTAGCATAGCAAATGTCTCTGAGGTGGCTACATAAATAAGTTAATTCAGAAATGCTTGCAGAACCTTTCAGAAGTCCATTTATATCTCTTGAAATGTGTTTCGCTGCACCATTACACTGTGCTGACATGATGGAGCTGTTACTAGGATGAGTCACCGTCCTCATTTAGAAAAAAAAATACAATTCTCATCAGGAGATTGTTCTGCAATAAGAGGTAGAAATGCAGACAAAGCCAGTGTTTTAAAATGATATCTTACAATTTGGTACTGTGGCTTTATCAAATTTATGTATCTGTCATGAATTATAAATGTTGGCTTTCATTTTCTAGACGCTCCTGAGTTTTGCAATTAACTGAAGTTACTCAGATAAGTTATATGTTTATTGCATTTGCATTCCCTCTGAGGTGGCAAAGGAAATGATCCACATTTCATTTTGATATACGCTGTCATTATGAACACAAATACAATTATACATACACCATTACCTCCGATGACCAGGTACTTCATAAAAATGTAAAGTGCCTGGATTGTTTCCTTCCACAAATTCTCAGGCTTACAAAACTAGAATTATTCTTTAAATGCCACCTAATACAATAAGCCACCAACTCTAGCTTCTCTAATTTTCATGTACTAAATGCAGTTCCCTAAAGATAGACATGCCTGAAAAGACTTCCTGTTTATAAGGGGGGGGGGGGGGCTTACAGCTTTTTGGTCACTTTACTCCAACCAAAGTGTATAACTGTGGTTTTGTTCTATAACTGGAAGAAACATTTCTCTAATTAGTAGTGTTGAGCAGAATATGCCATATTCGATTTCGCGATATATCTCGAATATATATTCGAATATTCGAGATATATTCGCTAAATTCGAATATTCGTGATATTTCATCGAAATGAAATGATTGCGATTTTTCGCTATTGCGAATGCGAAAATAATTGCGATTTTTTGATAACTGCGGTAGGAGCACTCTGATTGGCTCAGAATATTCGTGATATTTTATCGAAATATCGCAACATGCGAATGCGATATTTATTGCGCAATTTCGAGAAATGCTGGAGGAGCGCTCTGATTGGCTCAGAATATTCGTGATATTTTATCGAAATATCGCAACATGCGAATGCGATATTTATTGCGCAATTTCGACAAATGCTGTAGGAGCACTCTGATTGGCTCAGAATATTCGTGATATTTTACAATACAAAATAATTGCGAATATTCGGCAAATGCGGAAGGAGCACTCTGATTGGCTCAGAATATTCTTGATATTTTACAATACAAAATAATTGCGAATATTCGGCAAATGCAGAAGGAGCACTCTGATTGGCTCAGAATATTCTTGATATTTTACAATACAAAATAATTGCGAATATTCGGCAAATGCAGAAGGAGCACTCTGATTGGCTCAGAATATTCTTGATATTTTACAATACAAAATAATTGCGAATAATCGGCAAATGCGGAAGGAGCACTCTGATTGGCTCAGAATATTCGTGATATTTTACAATAGAAAATAAAAAGTGTTTTGCATTGGTGGTGATTCTTTACTCTATCCATCTGTCACAGCCATTTGTCAATCAAACACCTTGAAGATTGAACACGTTCATGCTGCATGCTTTGGACTTTTTTTCACTTCACATATCAAAGACATTTTTATGAAAGATTATTTTTCTATTATTGGGACTATATTTCTTTATATATTTGTTTCACTGTGTATTTCACAAGTTATTTGCGCTTGCTTATTTTATAATTTGCCCACATGTCTTGTCACTAGACATATTTTTTATTCTTGTAGAGCGACTCCATTTTCAGTCTTGTATTAAATTATGTTTTATAACATTTTTGAGTTGCTGCTGTATTCTCCCCTTTTTTAAGGTATGCGCAATTTTTTCCTTCTTACAAAAAATAATAATATCAAACATACAAATATTCATAACAGAAACATACACAAAGCCCCCCCCTTTTGCATCAGAGACAATCAGAGTTCTCCTACCACAGTTATCGAAAATTCGCAATCATTTTCGCATTCGCAATAGCGAAAAATCGCAATTTTTTTTTTTTCAATTTGGCAACATAAAAGGATCGCCTCAGCTTAGCTACTCGGCCCAGGGTCTCTAATCATACCAGCAATGCTTTTAGACGTCGATAGGATGTGATCTGTTTTAAAAATCAAATTGAAAAAATGCGAATATTCGGAATTGCGAATATTCACCGCGAAATTCGAAATATAGCGCGATTTCTCGAATATGCTATATTCGAGTCGAATATTCGCAATGCGAATATTCGTGAGCAACACTACTAATTAGATAATTGGTTGTTGAGTAAAGGAGATATTCTATAGGGACAGTAAGAAAGGGGAGACCTAGGGGCAGATCCACAAAAGAATTACGCCGGCGTATCTATTTTGTATCTACAAAACAAGATACGACTGCATCTGGGATCGATCCGACAGGCATACGTCTTAGTACGCCGTCGGATCTTAGGTGCATTTTTCCACCGACCGCTAGGTGCCGTTTCCGTCCAATTCCGCGTCGAGTATGCAAATTAGCTAGTTACAGCGATCCACGAATGTACGTCCGTCCGGCGCATTTTTTTACGTCGTTTGTGTTCGGCTTTTTCTGGCGTATAGTTACCCCTGCTATTATGAGGCGTACTCAATGTTAAGTATGGCCGTCATTCCCGCGTCAAATTTAAAAATTTTTATGTAGTTTGCGTAAGTCGTTCGCGAATAGGGATTTGTGTAGAATGACGTCACCGTCGTAAACATTGGCTTGTTCCTGTTTAATTTCGAGCATGCGCACTGGGATACCCCCACGGACGGCGCATGCGCCGTTAAAAAAAAACGTTGTTTACATCGGGTCACGACGTATTTACATAAAACACGCCCCCATCACATCCATTTGAATTGCGCTCCCTTACGCACCAAAGATACACTACGCCGCTGTAACTTACGGCGCAAATTCTTTGAGGATTCCAAAAAATAAAGTAAGTTACGGCGGCGTAGTGTAAGTGGATCTGCCCCCTAGTTTATGAAACGTAGACACACTTAAAGTGATTGTAAAGGATGTTTTTTTTTTTAAATAACAAAAATGTCAGACTTACCTCATTACCTCAGCTCATTTTGCACAGAGTGACCCCAAACCACCTGTTCTGGGGTCCCTCGTGGCTCTCATGGCTCCTCCCTGCTTCGGATAACCCCCTAGAAGAAGCACTCTCCCGAGGGGGTTACCTTGCAGGAGCGCTCTCGATTCCAGCATTTGCGTCAATGGACACAAATGCCAGACTTGGCCCCGCCCCCCGGCTCCCGAATTATTGGATTTGATTGACAGCAGCTGGAGCCAATGGCTGTGCTGCTATCAATCTAGCCCGTGGAGAGAGAGACAGCGTGTCCTGCGGAGGAGATGAACGGGCTCAGGTAAATAAAATAGGGGGTTGGGGGTTGGTGATTGCCAGGTGTTTTTTAACCTTAATGCATAGGATGCATTAAGGTAAAAAAAACTTGAGGGTTTACAACTCCTTTAAGCCTTGCATGGGAAAAGAAAGAAAGTTTACCGCTCAGAGTTCCCAGAGAACTGCAAAGTGGAGTACAAACACTTGGGTGCAGGCACTGCAATAGTATGCAAAAATGTATAAGAAAGAACCGGGATGGCCGCACTCCAAAAATAAAAATTTGTTCCTTTTAATAAAAACTGGTCACAACATGGATGTCACAGCAAAAAATCTGGAAAAAGGGATAACGCGTTTCACACTCTCATACAGTGCTTATTCATAGCTCATGAGCTATGAATAAGCACTGTATGAGAGTGTGAAACGTGTTAGCCCCTTTTCCTGATTTTTTGCTGTGACATCCATGTTGTGACCAGTTTTTATTAAAAGGAACACATTTTTATTTTTGGAGTGCGGCCGTCCCGGTTCTTTCTAATACATTTTTTCCTTTAAGCCTTGCCTTGTGAACACAAAGAGGATTCTCACTTTCTGGGGAGATATGGGCCAGAGACCATGTTATCTCAGGGAATACTAATGGCTAGGTGGAAATAATTATGGGAAATGTGGTTGCAGAAGATGCCACAATGTGGTGTTTGCACCAAACTCAAATTGCTGATAATAGAAGACTAGGGATGGGCTCAATGTTAAGTCCAAATGTAAGTTTGGCCCAACGTTGCCTGTTCGGAAGCTTAAGGCATTTGGCCTGGACACAGCTTCCAGCTTTCAATGATTACTTTGGAAGTAGCTGGGACTCACACCCATCAAATCCTTATCAACTATTCATGTCACCCGTCCCCTTCACTTACATAGCTGGGAATCTCTGACTATGTAAGAAAATTACAGCATTGCCTAAATATAAGCACATGGTTATAGCCATGGCAATATTTGGGCAATGATGTCACCACTATCTCCTTTTCTTCCCTAGTAATACCATTGGGATCAACCATAATGTCGGGTTCATCATACGTTTAATTTTTTTTCTATGCATTAGTGGATGCATTCATCTTAAATGACAATGAATTCCAGTAAGGTTCGGGTTCGCCATCCAAACTTCTTTAAAAATTCGACAAACAATAATAGAACCAAACTAAGGGCAGTTTGGCTCATCCCTACTAAGACATTGGGCCAGATTCACAAAGAGATACGATGGTGTATCTCCAGATACACCGTCGTATCTCTGACTTACACTGGTCCTATCTATGCGTCTGATTCATAGAATCAGTTACGCATAGATATGGCTAAGATCCGACAGTGTTACACTGTGTTACACTGTCGGATCTTATTTTCAATTTGAAAATGGTGCCGGGGGGGTTCCCGCTGATTTACGTTGAATAATATGTAAATCAGCGAGATACGCAAATTCACGAACGTACGCGGACCCAACGCAGTGTTCTTACGTCGTTTCCGTAGCGGCTTTCCCGGCGTATACTTACCCCTGCTTCGATGAGGCGCAGCCAATGTTAAGTATAGCCGGCGTTCCCGCTTCGAATTTGAATTTTTTAACGTCGTTTGCGTAAGTCGTTCTCGAATACGGACGGACGTTGTTTACATAAGCGTCGAAACCACTGATGTCCTAGCGACGTCAGTGGGAGCAATGCACGCCGGGAAATTTCGCGGACGGCGCATGCGCATTTAAATCGGCACGGGAACGCGCCTGATTTAAATAGTACACTCCCCCTAGCCGCGGAATTTGAATTCCGCCGGGGGATTTGCGATCCGCCGCCGCAAGTTTGGAGGTAAGTGGTTTGTGAATTATCCACTTGCCTCCCAAACTTGCGGGAGCGGATCTTAAATCAGGTAGATCGAGCGGATCTAAAGATCCGCTGATCTACGTGAATCTGGCCCCCTATGTTGAAATGATGTATGGTCCAGTTGAAATATGTGCCTGTATCACGATATTACCCTTTCACAGACTACAGTAAAGTTACAAGCAAAAACACGGGTTAATTGTCTCTTGCAGAGCTAGAAAAGAAACTGTGATTACTGACTTACAGTGAAGGGAATGTAATTTGTGCCAGGTAGTTATACAATATGTTAGGGTGCCCAGTCATCCAATATGGCAGTGTGTCTATGTGGAAGGGAAAGCAGATTCTCCCACCTTTGTGGGTAGTCAGACTGGAGGGCCACCTGGTAGAAGTTAATAGAACAGACTATGTATTGAGATATGTGTATCAGTGATTTGCACCTTCCATGTTACACTAATGTCACTGTGGCTAACCTTGTGACCAGAGGTATTGTGCTAGGGCCCTTTTTAGGTTAAGGAGGAACCCCACCTCACATGTCCAATACGACTAATAATCCAACATTGAGCAATTTCTACAGTGAGTGCCAAGTCTTTTAGAGATACTGTAGTCTAATAATTTCATATCCAACTGTTCTTTGCAGACCATTAGGTGGATTCAAGTAGCCCGCCGCATCTTTGCGGCGGCGTAGCGTATCGTATTTACACTACGCCGCCGTAAGTTAGCTAGGCAAGTACTGTATTCACAAAGAACTTGCCTGCTAAGTTACAGTGGCGTAGCGTGAACAGGCCGGCGTAAGTGCGCCAAATTCAAATGAGGATGTGGGGGGCATGTTTTATGCAGATTAACTGTGACCCGACGTGATTGAAGTTTTTTACGAACGGCGCATGCGCCGTCCGTGTACATTTCCCAGTGTGCATTGTGGCAAAGTACACCACAAGGACGTATTGGTTTCGACGTGGACGTAAATTACGTCCAGCCCTATTCACGGACGACTTACGCAAACGACGTTACATTTTCAAATTTTGACGCGGAAACGACGGCCATACTTAACATTGGCTACGCCACCTAGGGGGCATGTTTATCTTTAGGCGGCGTATCTCTTACGGAAACAGCGTATCTTTACTGTGACGGGCGGACGTACGTTTGTGAATCGGCGTATCTATGCATTTACATATTCTACGCCGAACGCAATGGAAGCGCCACCTAGCGGCCAGCCTAAATATTGCACCCTAAGATACGACGGCGCAAGCCGTCGTATCTTAGATAGGTTTAAGTTTATCTCAGTTTGAGAATACACTTAAACTTAGGACGGTGCAGATTCTGAGTTAGGTCGGCGTATCTACTGATACGCCGGCCTAACTCTCTGTGAATCCACCTACATGTCTTTTATTAACTCAGCAATATTGATGTTGATGGGGACAAGGGATTCTTCCCCACATCCTCCACCTGGTGGATGTGGGGGTTTGTGGCCTGGGAAGGCTTATTAAAATTTGGAAACCCCTTTTAAAATAGGGGACTCTCAGATATGAACCCCATATCAATGTGTAAGTGATACATAGCAAAATAGAAAGTGATACCTGCTGACCTGCCAAAACCAAACACCTGTAATTGATGATGGTTTTAAATTGTGGAATTTTTTTGTTTGTTTATTTAACTAAGCAAAGGGCATTTCAAATTTGCTGTGTTTTTATTCCGTTTTTTTGTTAATGATTAAGGAATATTATGTATTGCTTATTCATTTAGGGTAGGCTGAAAGTCCAAGTTGGCCCTTTTAGACCCCAGATCCCTCCATAAAGAGTACCTGTCACTGCCTATTACTGTCAAAAGGGATGCTTAATTTCTTGTGACAGCAATAAGTGATCAGAATTTTTTATTTTTAAAGGGACAGTGTAAAAAAAAAAAAAAAAATTCCAAAGCGTCCCATCCCACGTGATCGTGCATCAAAGCAAACGCATGTGAAAGTCACGCCTGCAAATGCAAACAGTGTTCAAACCACACACATGAGGTATTGCCACAATTGTTAGTGTGAGAGCAATAATTTGAGTGCAAGACCTCCTCTGTAACTCTAAACAGGTAACCGTAAAAGTTTTGAAAGTGTTGCCTATGGAGATTTATAATTACCCTAGTTTGTCGCCATTCCATGAGTGTGGAATGACATGTTAGGTATGTATTTACTCTGTATAACATCGTCTTTCACATTGTACAGTATAAAAAAATTGGATTGACTTTACTGTTTAGTTTTTAAAAATTCATTGAATTGTATTTTTTCCAATAAAAGTTGTGTTTTAAAGACCGCTGTGCAAATATAGTGTAACATACAATATTGCAACAACCGCCATTTTTATCTCTAGGGTCTCTGCTTAAAATATATATATATATATGATATAATGATTGGGTGTTCTAAGTAATTTTCTAGCAAGAAATGCTGATTTGAACTTGTAAGCAACAAGTGTCAGAAATAGGCCTGGTCTTAAAGTGGTTAAAGCAGAT
The DNA here is from genome assembly GCF_905171775.1 of Rana temporaria. Lineage (NCBI taxonomy): Eukaryota > Metazoa > Chordata > Amphibia > Anura > Ranidae > Rana > Rana temporaria. Next base: position 229,512,070 of record NC_053489.1, read on the forward strand.
CCTTATCAAAGACAAGGGTGTAGAATAGATTTTAAAGAGGAGCCTCGGGCCTCTTTTTTTATGATGGGGTCTCCTCTTACAATCTGTAGCAGACCCTCATGTAGGAAAAAGATCTTGTATGGATGTTGGGACCACTTTTGGCCACTTATCTTCAGGGTATATTGTTTTTTAATTTCTATTGGGTAGGGTCTTTATTTTAGGCAAAGCTGTTTTTATTTATTTATTTTTGAAGCATGGTTCCCTTAAAAAAAAAAAAAAAAAATATTCTGTTTGTTTTAGGGGTATTTAGGGGTAATTTAATAGTTAGTTATTATTAGTTAGTTACTCTTTCAAATTTTCGGATTTACGAACTGTGATCATAACGAATGACCCGAAAACCGAATTCATTTTTTTAAACTGTTTTGCTGTTGTACACGTATAGCCTTTGTCTTACAAATAAACATTTAATACAGTGTGCACCCATGACACAGGATTTACAGACTCACTACTCTGTATTAATTTACTTGAGTGTGTAATTGGAGCTACAGCTACTCAGCTTTATGAATAGCATTTTTTTTCTTTAACAAAGCAATTAGGTTAGTCTGTAAACATATGGAAAAGAGCTGATGTGCCCTACTTTCATGTAATTTTCCATTGTTGTATTGAACTGCATTAGGTTGTTATGGTTTTGCAGTATGCTGACATCTAGGGATGGTTTTACGCCACTACGAATTGTTTACTATGTGATTTTGCATTTCCCTCTGTCCTCCCCTCCTTTCTAGTGCTAGTTAGTTTAGTCTTAGCTAGACCCTCCCCACTTCTTCCATGTTTCCTCAAACAGTGTCTGTTACACACCATAAGTTTTTTTTTTCATTCAACCCTAAAAAAACTGAGGTGTTTAGGAGGAGCTCATTGAACTAACTATCTATGTTAGTACAGTGATCTCCCCGCTGAGCTATTGTGTTCTGACAGGGGGACTGACCCGCCAGAACACCAGAACACACCGGTCAGTGCTCACAGCCATTGGCTGATTAGATGCTGGTTTTCCAGCATGCTTGTTCATGCGAAAGGGCCTGCTTCTGGTGTACACATTGGCCGAATGTTGGACAGTTTCTGTTGAACTGACCGATACTGGTCAATATTCAGCCTGTGTGTACCAGGCTTTACTCACAGAGACAGGGCTTGGGAAAGCCATTTCAAAAGATTGGTAAAACATAAAGCAAAATTGTGTTGAATTCAATTTAAAAGTCTTATTGAAAAGTTAAGCTCAACAGGTGACCATATTGCCTGTCAATGCATTAAACAGCACTGGAAACAGAACAACAGCATTTACAACTGGCTGGAAATAATATAATTTGCAAACATAAGGTCCAGTGCATGATCAAACCATTGTACCAAACTGGAGCTAATGATCTACAATATAATGTAGGATACAATACTATCAATATTAAACTGAATTATCTGTGTAGGAGGAATAAAACTGTGTGAGGAAAAGACATGGGGGCAGATCCACCAAGGTATTATGCCTGCGTATCTCTTGATATGCCGCGTAATTTCAAATTTTGCGCGTTGTATCTTTGTTTTGTTTTCTCAAAACAAGATACGACGGCATCTCGGCTAGATCCGACAGGCGTACGTCTTAGTACGCCGTCGGATCTAAGCTGCAATTTTTCGGCGGCCGCTAGGTGGCGTTTCCGTCGAATTCCGCGTCGAGTATGCAAATTAGCTAGTTACGGCGATCCACGAACGTACGACCGGCCGGCGCATTTTTTTACATCGTTTGCATTCGGCTTTTTCCGGCGTATAGTTAAAGCTGCTGTTATGAGGCGTACTCAATGTTAAGTATGGCCGTCGTTCCCGCGTACAATTTTGAATTTTTGACGTCGTTTGCGTAAGTCGTTCGCGAATAGGGATTTGCGTAGAATGACGTCACCGTTGTGAGCATTGGCTTAATCCGGGTTAATTTCGAGCATGCGCATTGGGATACCCCTACGGACGGCGCATGCGCAGTTTAAAAAAAACGTTGTTTACGTCGGGTCACGACGTATTAACATAAAACACGCCCCCATCACAGAGATTTGAATGGCGCGCCATTACGCCGCCAAAGATACACTATGCCGCTGTAACTTACGGCGCAAATTCTTTCAGGATATGAAAAAAAAGAACAAAATTACGGCGGCGTAGTGTATCTTAGATACGCTGCGCCCGGCGCAGAGGTACGTGGATCTGCCCCCTGATCTGCTAACATGTTGAGGTTACACAATTGTCAAGACTGCACACAGGTAATCTTACTGCACAAGGTCTATCACAGGCAGAAATGTCAATGAAGATGTACACCTAAAAAAGGTGTTTTTAGGTGTACAGTCCAACCTGTTCAAAGAAACAGGCAAGACTGAAGACGAACAATGCAGTTGTCAACCAAGGAAACATAGCACAGGAGGTCAAAGATACATCATGCTAACTTCTCTTTGCAATCAAAATCTCCAGTGGCCCTGATACAATCATCTTTAGTGCACTGAAGTCAGAAGTGGTATTTATGAAAGACTTAAAAAAGCTATACCTCTGATATGGATGAAACAGTTGACTAGGTTATACACAAAAACATAAGAATGGGATGCATGAAAATGTGCAGCAGGTGCTCTGGACTAATGTGTCCAAATTTGAAATATTTGGCTGTAACAGAAGGCAAAACTGCATTTCTGCACATATAGTTGGGGATTTAGTCAGAATAATGATCTGAAATATATGGTATGGCCCCCACAGGGCCCCAATGTTGAAGCTGTCTAGACATTCATGAAGAGACAAAAACAAATTAGACAGCCTAAAGTTGCCCTTCCATGTGCTCCTTCCTGCAAAGGCCAGTTATAGGTGGGGCAGTGGGCATTTGTTTGTACTGTTGAAATATTGGTGAGGGGACGCACTGGACACCTTTGCTGCCATTGTGCTATATGCTAGGTGTCCAGTGTGCCCTTGTGCCTTTAAGGAGGGGTGGAATCCCTTCAGGCTCCCCTACCCACGGCCTATCCATTATAATGCATGTGCTTCCACTGTAGAGGCTCTCAAATTTTTAGTTAGGACTGTAGATAATATTGGAATGCCATGAAATAGCTCTGCAGCTTACACATGTATTTTAAAATGTGTGCAAACGAAACCGCTGTTTTTAACAATGTACTGTTAGACGGGATAATTCAACTGGTTGCAGATTGGTTGGTAAGTTGAGCTGAGAATTTTTCCTCCTAATTCCCAGCCGCTTAAATGTCTCTCTGCTGCTCCTAAGGGCCTCTCCCTGGGTCCCTGCCCAACTCCCCAATAAGTCGTCAGATAATTTGATTCTTCCTTGCCCCTAGGAGTGATTATTTACCCTTGGCTGCAGTAGCAGCCAATTACAGTTCTTTTCTTCCCCTTCCTCCCTGAGCTGTCCATCATGGGGGTAGAGGGAGAAACAAGCAGTATGGCCAAGAAGCAATGTTAGGCTGGTTGGCTTAAATGAGCTGCCAGCTGGCACAACATTAGGCAGTCAAAGAAATATAGGGGGTAATCCACAAAAGGGATACGCCGGCGTATCTACTGATACGCCGTTGTATCCCTGTTTCTATCTATGGAACTGATCCACAGAATCAGTTTAGTATAGATAGGCAGAAGATCTGACATGTGTAATTGAATTACACTGTCGGATCTTAAGGATGCAATTCTAGGCCGGCCGCTAGGTGGCGAGGCCATTGCGGCCGGCCTAGAATATGCAAATGAACACTTACGGCGATCCACGAACGTTCCGACGGGCCCGTAGCGCTAAATCTACGTTGTTTACGTCGAGTTACGCTGCGTAAAAATAGGGCTGAGTCCTATTTGACTAAGCCCTATTAAGTATAGCCGCCGTTCCCGCGTCGAAATTTTAAACTCTACGTCGTTTGCGTAGGACGTTCGTGAATGGCGCTGGACGCCATTTACGTTAACGTCTAAGCAAATGACGTCGGAGCGACGTCAGTTAGCGCAATGCACGTCGGGTAAGTTACCCGACGGAGCATGCGCAGTACGTCCAGCGCGGGAGCGCGCCTAATTTAAATGGGACTCGCCCCATTAGATTTGGCACGCCTTGCCTTGAGTTACACCGCCGCAAATTTCCAGGTAAGTGTGTTGTGGATCGATACCTAACTTAGGAAATTTGCGGCAGTGTAACTTAATTCACTTAAGTTACGTTGCGCTGCGGGGCTGTGGATTTGGCCCATACTTCCCAAGAGTTGGTGTTAGAGAGATGAGTAGATGATAGTATTTTTTTATGCAGCAGTAGCAGCATTTTTAGCCCTTGAAAGTAACTTAAGTACAGACTGTATTTCTGGCATGCTTTACTACAAAAAGCAGGTTCTAAAAAAAGAAGTGACAGAACAATGTGCATATGTGGCACTGCTATACATATAAATTTGATTTCTGGCCATACATACATTTTAACACATTGATAAGCGAGCAATACTATAGAAATACTATTTTGTATCTATCTGTACAATCAACAGATCAATCATACATAGCATATCAATGTGTATCGTTGTATCCTTTTTTCACCCTAATTATAAGTATATAAAACACAGATAGAGAAATAGATAGGAATGACAATGAGAATTGTGAGAGATAAATCAGTTGACATCTGTGGCTAGAGGCAAAAAGTAAATCACACAAATGGTGCAATGACGAAGCACTTCCAATCACACTGTGGTTTTATTTCATGCACAATGGACAGGGATACATCATAGCCACTGTAGATCACGATTTTGTGAAATGAGCTTATGAAATCTCCGCACAGTATATCATCTTTCTTGTAACAGTCTTTCTCATATCTTAAAAAATGTCATGGGGCTGTTTCACTTAACTACATTCTGTCTGTGAAGGCAGTTCGATCTGGCCAGCAGTAATAAGTGAGGCAAGTGAAAGGTTTAGAATACCGGTGAGCTCAGGTGTTCTCCTGTGCACACTGAGAGATGAAACATTACTTTTACTTATCACTCATGTTATTGGCCCTCCAGCACTCATTTCATAAAATGTCAAATGTAAAATATGGATAGGTTCCAGTCATACGTTTAACCTCTATAAGAAATAAAAAGCCCAATTTTTAGAGTGCTCCTTCTATTAGTAAAGATAAAACAGAATAATTCAGAGTTTTCTACCAGTGAGGAAAATGCCTTATGTTACGCACTTGCACTTGACTTAAATTGTTTCTATTCAATTGCATATCTTTGAAAGCTGTAACTTTGAGAAATAATAGGAGTCACAATTTTTAAAACTAGTTTGACTGAAATCTCTTCAAAACATTAACAGTGAAAAAAAAAAACTGTGCATGCAACATATTTTTTAATGAGTCAATATATGTTGCAGCACATACTTTTCTGCATGTGTCCATCCATTTCCTATGAATTATCAGCACTCATACACACACTAAAAAATCCACATGACCCTTTTTTCCCCAATATGCCACAGTCCAGTGTGTGTTATGTACTGCAGTGCATTTTTAGTTTTGCAAATTTACATTGGGAACCTGTTAAAAAAGAATGAGTTCAACATCAAAATGTATGCACAGCATGTGTGAGCAATGGGAATTGATGTCCACTTCAATGCACACCAATGAATGCAATAATGCACACATGGAAATGTGAGGTAGGCCTAAGGCCGGGTACTCACGAGCAAACATGTACGGTGAAACCGGTCCGTCGGACCGTTTTCACCGTACATGCCTGCCAGAGGGCTTCTGTACGATGGTTGTACTAACCATCGTACAGAAATCCGCGCGTAAACACTACGCGGGGCGTGTCTGCGTCGTCGCCGCGGCGATGACGCGGCGACATGGGCGGGCCTGCCATTTAAAGGCTTCCACGCATGCGTCGAAGTCATTCGACGCATGCGAGGGACGGCGGGCGCTCGGACATGTACGGTAGGTCTGTACTGACGACCGTACATGTCCGAGCGGGCAGGATTCCAGCGGACGGTTTTAAAACACGTCCAGGAATATTTGCCCGCTGGGAAAAGGCCCGGCGGGCAAATGTTTGCTGGAATTCGGCCCGCTCGCGCCTACACACGACCGAACATGTATGCTGAAACTGGCCCACGGACCAGTTTCAGCATACATGTTTGGTCGTGTGTACGGGGCCTAAGGATGAGCTTTTATGGGATGCTAAACTTGGTAAAGTTTCCTGACTGCTACTAATTCATTACTTATCTCACTTTTTAATGTTGCATAGAACTTTGGCGTACATTTGTTCTTTCAGTTAACATACTAAATTTGACAAAGCTCACAAAAGTGTACACATATGAGACTTATAATGTACAGTAATCTCAAGCTATTTGAAATCAGTTTGATGATACTCCTACAATAAATGGTCAATTGTGGCAGTAAAAACTAGCATGAAGAATCATAACACTTTAGGGTTTACAGAAATTATAAGAAAAAAAATGTTGACAGACATTTGCACATTATAGAAAATAAGGTTTAAAATAGAAATGAAAGGCAAAATGTTTGTGTGTGTATTTATATATCCACTTCCTGACCAGGCCAATTATCAGCATTCAGTGCTGTCTCACTTTGAATGACAATTGCGTGGTCATGCAACACTGTACCTGAAGAAGCCACGCTCACAGGTCGGAGGAGACCCTGAGTCTATGTGGGTCTTCTCCGGCCCGTGAGCTTGCCTCCTTTGGGTCTCCCTAGCTGACATCGGCTCCATCCCTTGTCAAAACCCTTCAGGAGAACCAGGCTAAGGCTGAGCCATCCATCCATTTGACCTGGCAGTGAGGTGCACCTGACCATCTATGTGATTATTAAGCACTCCTGCACATCTCCACCTTTATTTACTCCAAGCACCTATTGTTACCGTGCATACAGTTATCTGACAGTGATGATGATTTGTTAACAATAATCTGCTTTGGATTTTGATTTATCTTTGTTTCTACTACTTTGGAACAGTGCTTCCCTTTTTGTGTTTTAGTCCCTTCCCATTATGAATTGGGGAGCAGCAGCCAGTGTTGTGTGTTTCTTACATCATTACCACTTTAAAAATCTCTATATGTCTGGCTCTTGGCTATATATGGCCTCCCACAGATCTAGCCGTCCGCACTGTAGATTTATAAGTGATCACGTTACCTCTGTTCTCAGATGCATACGGGGCTTAGAGAGCTGGGGGAGGGGGGGGAGCCTGCATGGGGGTGTGTCACAAGAAGGCAGAGAAACAGCAGAACACTGGTCTTCCCAGAGAATAGCTGTGCAGAGAACCAGCTCCCCCACCCCCTCCCCTCTTCCCATACAATAAAATATAAATTCCCACAAAGAATAAAAACCTAAAACACTAAAACCCAACCCTAAACACTAAATCTCAATACTTTTTTAAAATGTAACCTAACTGAAAGTACTCTGTGCTGAAACTCACAAAAAGGTATCTCTCTCTGCAACACTGTATGCTCTCGCCCTATCTACTCCAAGTTTCCGTAAAACTACTGACTATAAATATAGGACTTTTTAGCAGCACTGTATAGGATGGCATAGTTTCTCCCTACAAACACTCTGTGATGTGCCCACCAATGCATGGGGTACATTTGACCACTAGGGATGAGCCAAACACCCCCTGGTTCGGTTCACAGCAGAACATACGAACAGGCAAAAAATGTGTTCGAACACGTGAACGCCGTTAAAGTCTATGGGACACGAACATGAAAAATCGAAAGTACTAATTTTAAAGATTATTATGCAAGTAATTGTCATAAAAAGTGTTTGGGGACACAGGTCCTGCCCCAGGGGACATGTATCAATGCAAAAAAAGTTTTAAAAACTGCATTTTTTTGGGGAGCAGTTATTTTAATAATGCTTAAAGTAAAACAATAAAAGTGAAATATTCCTTTAAATTTAATACCCTGGGGGTGTCTATAGTATGTCTGTAAAGTAGCACATGTTTCGTGTGTTTATAACAGTCTCTGCACAAAATGACATTTCTAAAGGAAAAAAAAGTCATTTAAAACTACTCGCAGCTATAATGAATGGTCCTGTCCCGGCAATACAGATCAAAGTCATTGAAAGTCATTCAGGTCTGGTATGGATATTAAGGGGAACCCTGCACCAAATAAAAAAAATGGCGTGTGAGATAGCTATGCCTTTTTACTATTATTATTTTTTACACTACCAGAAGCTAACCTATGGAAGTACTTAACTATACCTTTACCCACATTACCATTTAATTGGAGGGCAGCGCCATACACCCAAATATCACACATCTTTTACACAATTTAGATCCCTTTTACTAGGGACCTCCAGGGGAGGCAGCAGCCCAGGAATATTTCCTAAGCGCGGATTTAATATATACATATAAGAATAAGACAATGTAATTGAAACTTGACAAGAAAGGAGCCCATCGCACCCTTCTGGGAGAGAAACATTTAGCCTCAGACAAGAATGTGTGATCCTTATGGTCAGTAAGAATGAAAATCGGCACAGTGGTACCTTCAAGGAGATGTCTCTGTGTCCCCAATCTTGTAATTGCATTCTGCAGGTGACAATTTCTTGGAAAAGTAGCCACATGGATGCATAGCGCACTCAGAGGTAGGACGTTGAGAAAGAACTCAGTCTCAGAAGCATCAACCTAAAGGATAAAGGGTAACGTAGGATCAGGATGTGCCAACACAAGAGCAGAAATAAAGGCAGCCTTGCGACTCTCAAAGGCCTTAATGGACTCTGGAGACCAACTCTGTGAATTACCGTCCTTTCTGGTCATATCAGTCAGGGGCTTGACCAGAGACAAAAAGTTACAAATAAACTTGCAATAACAATTGGCAAAGCTAAGAAAAAATTGCAGAGGACATAACGCCATGGGTCAGCTTCTAGATAAACCACCACCTGAAAAACTGCTGGAGCATTACAAAGGCCAAATGGCATTATGAGGTACTCATAATGGCCTGTTCTGGTATTAAACGCAGTCTTCCATTCATCGCCCTCCTTATCCCTCTCAAATCAAGCTTTGTAAAAACCATTGCTCCCTTGAGGCGGTTAAATAACTCCATAATCAATGGAATCAAATAAGCATTTTTAATCGTGAAACAATTGAGACCCCTATAATCAATACAAGGTCTCAGTTCACCACTCTTCTTCTTCACAAAGAAGAAACCAGCACCAATTGGAGACGATGATTTGCAGATGAAACCTCGAGAAAGTTCGTCTGCAACAGAGTCTTCCATGGCCTTATCATCCGAGACTGACAAAGGGTAAACCCGGCCACGAGGGGGTATAGCACCAGGTTGAAGGTCAATTTGCGCAATCATACGACCAGTGTAGCAAAAAATACGAAGGGAACTTGGACAGCCGCACTCCGAAAAAAGGTTTATTTTATTAAACGTCCTTGCAGGATGTCTCCAATTTACAAGCCGACCTCAATGCTCTGTCTAATTGGGCGACTGAGTGGCAGATGAGGTTTAATGTTGATAAATGTAAAGTTATGCACTTGGGGGCTAAGAATATGCATGCATCATACATACTAGGGGGAGTACAACTGGGGGGATCTGTAGTGGAGAAGGATCTGGGGGTTTTAGTTGATCATAAGCTCAATAATGGCATGCAATGCCAAGCTGCGGTTTCCAAAGCGAGCAAAGTCCTTTCTTGTATTAAGAGAGGTATGGACTCCCGAGACAGAGATATAATTTTGCCCCTGTACAAATCATTAGTAAGACCTCATCTGGAATATGCAGTTCAGTTTTGGGCACCAGTTCTCAAAAAGGATATCGGAGAACTGGAGAAAGTGCAGAGAAGAGCAACCAAACTGATAAGAGGCATGGAGGAGCTCAGCTATGAGGAAAGATTAGAAGAACTAAATCTATTCACTCTTGAGAAGAGGAGAATTAGGGGGGATATGATCAACATGTACAAATATATAAGAGGTCCATACAGTGTACTTGGTGTTGAGTTATTCACTTTACGGTCAACACTGAGGACAAGGGTGCACTCTTTACGTCTAGAGGAAAAGAGATTTCACCTCCAAATACGGAAAGGTTTTTTCACAGTAAGAGCTGTGAAAATGTGGAACAGACTCCCTCCAGAGGTGGTTCTGGCCAGCTCAGTAGATTGCTTTAAGAAAGGCCTGGATTCTTTCCTAAATGTACATAAAATAACTGAGTACTAAGATTTGTAGGTAAAGTTGATCCAGGGTAAATCCGATTGCCTCTCGGGGGATCAGGAAGGAATTTTTTCCCCTGCTGTAGCAAATTGGATCATGCTCTGCTGGGGTTTTTTGCCTTCCTCTGGATCAACTGTGGGTATGGAGTTGGGTGTATGGGATTGTATTGTGTTTTTTTATTTTGTTTGTTTATTTTTTTGAGGTTGAACTGGATGGACTTGTGTCTTTTTTCAACCTGACTAACTATGTAACTATGTAAAATCGATCACAAAATAAACATGCCACAGCAAAAATGTAGCTTTTGTTCCAATTTTTGCTGTGGCATGTTTATTTTGTGATCGATTTTAATAAAAGGAATGTTTTTTGGAGTGCGGCTGTCCAAGTTCCCTTCGTATTTTTTGCATTACCATTGCATTGCCGGCACCCATGGTTTGGTTTCAGTGAGGAGGCTCTTTGAATACTATTGAGCGGTTATTTTTCCTTTCTATACGACCGGTGTAGAGGCAAACTAGCGGCTTGACCTTTGTCAAAGACATCCCTAAAATCCTGCAGGCAGCATGCTTAGAATGTTCAATTAGGGAGCTTTTAATTCAGGCAGTCCCCTCACTATAAAAGGGGGGCACAGAGCAACCACAGTGTTAGTGAATTGAAAGCTGTTGCAGGAAAAGTAAAACTGACAAACTGCATAGGAAGAGATTAGTAGGAAACTGTACTTAGGGGAGTCAACCCCTTTGCTGCCTTTTTTTCGTTCTTAATATCAGTGACTTTTTTGTCATTAGTTTAATTTGGTGGCAGCAAGACTTCCTTAAAAAATGGCTTTGTTTTGGTGGTATTTTAAGTTAAACTTTGTTTTTTTTATTTTCTGAAAGAACAGTGTGCACCTAAAGCATCTCACGTTACATTCTACATTCTACTATCGCTAAAGCTGTATTGCTTCTGGCCATTTTTACATTATTGAATTATCTGCAGTTTCTTAATTCTCATAGTAAAACACCTTTCCCACTTACTACTCTGATAAGTCCTCAGTCCTGTTTCAAGCAGTAGGCTGGCTCTTGAGAGGAGTTATGCAAATATCAAAATGCTTGAGGAGTGGATGGGAGGAAATTCCTAGTTAATGCCCACATGTGATATTTAGCCTCTATGATTAAAATAAATTCAATTAATAAAAGGGGTGGCCCAGGGAAAGTTAGACCTGCAAGCAAAGAGCTAGATGATGTTGGTTCGTCCTCCAGCCAGGAAATTAGGCTTGCTTTATCCCATTTGCTGTAGCCTCTTATGCACACTGTGAGAAGCCCACAAAACAGTTTTAGTGGAGGAGAGGAGCCTGTACAACTGTTCAAGACTAAAGGTAAGGCTGGAGTTAAGCTTTAACCTTGCCCCTTAAAGCCCTGTCCACTGTTTATTGCAATGCTGTTGCAAGCACCATAAAGCTTTGAACATCTAATGGAACACTGTTCAAGCCACCATCTGAAACTGCAAACCTACCAAGACATGGCCGTCCACCTAAACTGACAGACCGGGCAAGAAGAGCAATAATCAGAGAAGCAGCCAAGAGACCCATGGTAAATCTGGAGGAGCAGCAAAGATCCACAGCTCTGGTGAGAGAATCCGTCCAAAGACAACTATAAGTTGCCCTCTATACAAATCTGGCCTTTATGGAAAAGTGGCAAGAAGAAAGCCATTGTTGAAAGAAAGCCATAAGAAGTCCCTATTTCAGTTTACGAGAAGCCATGTGGGGACACAGCAAACATGTGGAAGAAGGTGTTCTGGTCAGATGAGACCAAAATTTTACTTTTTGGCCTAAAAGTAAAACGCTATGTGCGGCAAAAAAATAGCACTGCACATCACCCTGAACACACCATCATAAAACATGGTGGTTGCAGCATCATGTTGTGGGGATGCTTTTTTTGCAGCAGAGACAGGAAAGCTGGTCAGAGTTGATGGGAAGATGGATGGATCCAAATACAGGGAAATATTAGAAGAAAACCTGTTAGGGCCTTGAGACTGGGGCGGAGGTTCACCTTCCAGCAGGGCAATGACCCTAAACATACAGCCAGAGCTATATTTGAATGGTTTAGATCAAAGCATATTCATGTGTAAGAATGGCCCAGTCAAAGTCCAGACCTAAATCCAATTGAGAATCTGTGGCAAGACTGGAAAATTGCTGTTTACAGACCCTCTCCATCCAATCTGACAGAGCTTGAGCTATTTTGCAATGAAGAATGGGCAAAAATGTCTCTCTCTAGATGTTTAAAGCTGGTAGAGACATACCCAAAAAGACTTGTAGCTGTAAATGCATTGGAAGGTGGTTCTACACAGTATTGACTCAGGGGGGCTGAATACAAATGCACACCACACTTTTCAGATATTTATTTGTAAAAAAAAAAATTGAAAACCATCTATCATTTGTTTCCACTTCACAATTATGTGTCAGTTTGTTTTGGTCTATCACATAAAATCCCAATAAATACATTTACGTTTTTGGTTGTAACATGACAAAATGTGGACAATTTCAAGGGGTATGAATGCTTTTTCAAGACACTGTACCTGCATGAAGATTGACAAATCATGGACCCAGACATACATGCTAAATATTTATCCACTTTCAG